>NC_056429.1:93308096-93474438 GCF_018296145.1 Oncorhynchus tshawytscha | reverse complement strand
TTGTCACAAACACATGGTTAGCAGATGTTAATGCTGAGAATGCTGTTCATCGACTACAGCTCGGCATTCAACACCATAGTACCCTCCAAGCTCGTCATCAAGCTCGAGACCCTGGGTCTCGACCCCGCCCTGTGCAACTGGGTTCTGGACTTCCTGACGGGCCGCCCCCAGGTGGTGAGGGTAGGCAACAACATCTCCTCCCCGCTGATCCTCAACACTGGGGCCCCACAAGGGTGCGTTCTGAGCCCTCTCCTGTACTCCCTGTTCACCCACGACTGCGTGGCCATGCACGCCTCCAACTCAATCATCAAGTTTGCGGACGACACAACAGTGGTAGGCTTGATTACCAACAACGACGAGACGGCCTACAGGGAGGAGGTGAGGGCCCTCGGAGTGTGGTGTCAGGAAAATAACCTCACACTCAACGTCAACAAAACCAAGGAGATGATTGTGGACTTCAGGAAACAGCAGAGGGAACACCCCCATCCACATCGATGGAACAGTAGTGGAGAGGGTAGCAAGTTTTAAGTTCCTCGGCATACACATCACAGACAAACTGAATTGGTCCACTCACACAGACCGCATCGTGAGGAAGGCGCAGCAGCGCCTCTTCAACCTCAGGAGGCTGAAGAAATTCGGCTTGTCACCAAAAGCACTCACAAACTTCTACAGATGCACAATCGAGAGCATCCTGGCGGGCTGTATCACCGCCTGGTATGGCAACTGCACCGCCCTCAACCGTAAGGCTCTCCAGAGTGTAGTGAGGTCTGCACAACGCATCACCGGGGGCAAACTACCTGCCCTCCAGGACACCTACACCACCCAATGCTACAGGAAGGCCATAAAGATCATCAAGGACATCAACCACCCGAGCCACTGCCTGTTCACCCCGCTGTCATCCAGAAGGCGAGGTCAGTACAGGTGCATCAAAGCTGGGACCGAGAGACTGAAAAACAGCTTCTATCTCAAGGCCATCAGACTGTTAAACAGCCACCACTAACATTGAGTGGCTACTGCCAACACACTGTCAATGACACTGACTCTACTCCAGCCACTTTAATAATGGGAATTGATGGGAAATGATGTAAATATATCACTAGCCACTTTAAACAATGCTACCTTATATAATGTTACTTACCCTACATTATTCATCTCATATGCATACGTAGATACTGTACTCTATATCATCGACTGCATCCTTATGTAATACATGTATCACTAGCCACTTTAACTATGCCACTTGGTTTACATACTCATCTCATATGTATATACTGTACTCGATATCATCTACTGTATCTTGCCTATGCTGCTCTGTACCATCACTCATTCATATATCCTTATGTACATATTCTTTATCCCCTTACACTGTGTATAAGACAGTAGTTTTTATGGAATTGTTAGTTAGATTACTTGTTCGTTATTACTGCATTGTCGGAACTAGAAGCACAAGCATTTCGCTACACTCGCATTAACATCTGCTAACCATGTGTATGTGACAAATAAAATGTGATTTGATTTGATTTGATTTTAATGCGAGTGTAGCTAAATGCTTGTGCTTCTAGTTCCGACAATGCAGTAATAACCAACAAGTAATCTAGCTAACAATTCCAAAACTACTACCTTATAGACACAAGTGTAAGGGGATAAAGAATATGTACATAAAGATATATGAGTGAGTGATGGTACAGAGCGTCATAGGCAAGATACAGTAGATGGTATTGAGTGCAGTATATACATATGAGATGAGTATGTAAACAAAGTGGCATAGTTAAAGTGGATAGTGATACATGTATTACATAAGGATGCAGTAGATGATATAGAGTACAGTATATACATATACATATGAGATGAATAATGTAGGGTATGTAAACATTATATTATATTATATATTACAATATATATATTATATTATATCCAAGCATAATATTTGATTTGAGTCTTGTTGGGCCTAAATTGTTGTTTAAGTATATGAGCCACATATGAGAGGAGAGAGGACAACTGAGAACACACAGAGGGAGACACAAATGAACACACATCAGGCTGTGGAATGGTACACTATAGTTTAAATACACACAAACAGACACATTTTTCCTGTCTTCTCCAAGCATCCACAGTTCAAACTACTGTTCAGGGTAGTATCAACGAAGACTAACACCACTACTAATGTTCTGGATAGTATCATCATCAACAGGACTAACACCACTACTACTGTGTAGGGTAGTATGATCATAAACAACAGGACTAACAAGACCACTACTGTGCAGGGTAGTATCATCATCAACAGGACTAACACCACCACTACTGTTGAGGGTAGTATGATCATAAACAACAGGACTAACAAGACCACTACTGTTCAGGATAGAATCATCATAAACAACAGGACAAACACCACCACTACTGTTCAGTGTAGTATCGTCATCAACAGGACTAACACCACCACTACTGTTCAGGGTAGAATCATCATAAACAGGACTAACAAAACCACTACTGTGCAGGGTAGAATCATCATAAACAGGACTAACAAGACCACTACTGTGCAGGGTAGAATCATCATAAACAGGACTAACAAGACCACTACTGTGCAGGGTAGTATGATCATAAACAGGACTAACACCACCACTACTGTTCAGGGTAGAATCATCATAAACAGGACTAACAAGACCACTACTGTGCAGGGTAGTATGATCATAAACAGGACTAACAAGACCACTACTGTTCAGTGTAGTATCATCATAAACAGGACTAACACCACCACTACTGTTCAGGGTAGAATCATCATAAACAGGACTAACAAGACCACTACTGTGCAGGGTAGAATCATCATAAACAGGACTAACACCACCACTACTGTTCAGGGTAGTATGATCATCAACAGGACTAACACCACTACTACTGTTCAGGGTAGTATGATCATCAACAGGACTAACACCACTACTACTGTTCAGGGTAGTATGATCATCAACAGGACTAACACCACTACTACTGTTCAGGGTAGTCGGATCATCAACAGGACTAACACCACCACTACTGTTCAGGGTAGTATGATCATCAACAGGACTAACACCACCACTACTGTTCAGGGTAGTATGATCATCAACAGGACTAACACCACCACTACTGTTCAGGGTAGTATCATCATCAACAGGACTAACACCACCACTACTGTTCAGGGTAGTATCATCATCAACAGGACTAACACCACCACTACTGTTGAGGGTAGTATGATCATAAACAACAGGACTAACAAGACCACTACTGTTCAGGATAGAATCATCATAAACAACAGGACAAACACCACCACTACTGTTCAGTGTAGTATCATCATCAACAGGACTAACACCACCACTACTGTGCAGGATAGTATCATCATCAACAGGACTAACACCACCACTACTGTTCAGGGTAGAATCATCATAAACAGGACTAACAAAACCACTACTGTTCAGGGTAGTACCATCATCAACAGGACTAACACCACCACTACTGTTGAGGGTAGTATGATCATAAACAACAGGACTAACAAGACCACTACTGTTCAGGATAGAATCCTCATGAACAACAGGACTAAAAAGACGGCTTGGTGAAGGTGAATCTCCAGAGGAAGGGTGTATGTCAGCTAAGCGAACTTTAAACCATGCTGTGTGGGTTGAAATTGGAAAGGCCTGTTTTAGTGAAGCAAAACTAAACCAACACAAAAAAATACTCACAAATAGAGTCTTGGAATGTAGAGGATGAGAACTGTCTAACGTTCTAACAATTCATGCATGGGAAGTTACTTAATTCATCCACAGGTCCAGTTGAAGTCGGAAGTATACATACACCTTTGCCAAGTACATTTAAACTCAGTTTTCCACAATTCATGACATTTAATCCTAGTAAAAATTCCCTGTATTAGGTCAGTTAGGATCACCACTTCATTTGAAGAATATGAAATGTCAGAATAATAGTAGAGATAATTATTTATTTCAGGTTTTATTTCTTTCATCACATTCCCAGTGGGTCAGAAGTTTACATACAATCAAATAGTATTTGGTAGCATTTCCTTTAAATTGTTTAACTTGGGTCAAACGTTTCGGGTAGCCTTGTATAAGCTTCCCACAATAAGTTGGGTGAATTTTGGCCCATTCCTCCAGACAGAGCTGGTGTAACTGAGTCAGGTTTGTAGGCCACCTTGCACACACATGGTTTTTCAGTTCTGCCCACAAATGTTCTATAGGATTGAGGTCAGGGCTTTGTGATGGCCACACCAACACCTTGACCTTGTTGTCCTTAAAACATTTTGCCACAACTTTGGAAGTATGCTTGGGGTCATTGTCCATTTGGAAGACCAATTTGCGAACAAGTCTTGAGATGTTGATTTAATAAATCCACATAATTTTCCTTCTCATGATGTCATCTATTTTGTGATGTGCACCAGTCCCTCCTGCAGCAAAGCACCCCCACGACATGATGCTGCCACCCCCGTGCTTCACGGTTGGGATGGTGTTCTTCGGCTTGCAAGCCTCCCCCTTTTTCCTCCAAACATAACGATGGTCATTATGGCCAAACAGTTTTATTTTTGTTTCATCAGACCAGAGGACATTTCTCCAAAAAGTATGATCTTTGTCCCCATGTGCAGTTGCAAACCGCAGTCTGTCTTTTTTATGGCGGTTTTGGAGCAGTGGCTTCTTCCTTGCTGAGCAGCCTTTCAGGTTATGTCGATATAGGACTCGTTTCACTGTGGATATAGATACTTTTGCTGTTGTTCTGGGATTGATTTGCACTTTTGAACCAAATAACGTTTCTCCTTCCTGAGCAGTATGACTCAAAGAGTGTCAAATAGTCTATCAGAAGCTTCTAAAGCCATGACATCATTTTCTGTAATTGTCCAAGCTGTTTAAAGGCACAGTCAACTTGGTGTATGTAAACTTCTGACTCACTGGAATTGTGATACAGCAAATTATAAGTGAAATAATCTGTCTATAAACAATTGTTGGAAAAATTACTTGTGTCATACACAAAATAGATTTCCTAACCGACTTGCCAAAACTATAGTTTGTTAACAAGAAATGTGTGGAGTGGTTGAAAAACAAGTTTTAATGACTCCAACCTAAGTGTATGTAAACTTCCGACTTCAACTGTAGCTATCAAATTGATAGTGTGGCTGGCAACCATTTGCAATCCATGTGACTGTCCATCTGACTATTTCATACGATGACTCATCGTTCTCACACAGTCCAAGAATGACAGCAGGACAGCAAATAGACCAGACAGTCAGAGGCAACCATAAGGATGACACACACTAACACAAACCCATTTGCACACACACACACACAAAAGAAAGATCACTTAGAGGTAATATCTCAAATAGTCTGGATCGAAGTGAAGGAGAAGAAGAGGAGGTAGAATGAGGAAAGATTAGATATGTACTGTATGGAGATCCATACTGACATTCTGATAGAAATGACCCCTGTCCAGACTTGAGTCCGAGACATTACCAGACAGAGACAGTAGACATGGGAAGGAAAGAGAGAGAAAGAGACAGAGAGAGAGAGAGAGAGAGAGAGAGAGAGAGAGAGAGAGAGAGACAGAGAGAGAGAGAGAGAGACAGAGACAGAGACAGAGAGACAGAGACAGAGACAGAGAGACAGGGGAGAGAGAGAGAGAGAGAGAGAGAGGAAGAGAGAGAAAGAGACCGAGACAGAGAGAGAGAGAGTCAGAGAGACAGGGAGAGAGAGAGAAATAGAGAAATAGAGGCAGAGAAAGAGAAAGTGAGAGAGCGAGAGAGAGAAATAGAGGCAGAGAAAGAGAAAGTGAGAGAGACAGAGAGAGAGAGAGAGAATGAGAGAGAGACAGAAATAAAGAGAGACCAAACTGTCGTCAAAACATGCCCTGAAATGTTACACCACAGATTGTGTGCTCTCCACCCCCATCGTCATGACAGCACAACTGACACTCATTACCGTATTGATCTGTTGGACCTGCTTATTAAAGACAAGAAAACTAATGACAGTGACTGCTGTCCCTGTCTGGTAGTGGTCCTATCGATCCTCACTGGAGGACAGATGTGGAGAGAATTGTGTGTGTGTGTGTGTGTGTGTGTGTGTGTGTGTGTGTGTGTGTGTGTGTGTGTGTGTGTGTGTGTGTGTAGTCCTGATATTTAAAGGGGACAGGGTAACGTTGATAACTGGGTGCGCCGTGGAGACTTCGCCCAGTCCTTTTCATTTATAAGATGGATTCTGCCCTCCGCTTTCAGAGCAAGTGGCTATGTTTCTCCTGCTCTCTCTGCTGCTGATCACATCCTGTCTCTGCCCACGTCCTTCAGACATCTCTCTCTCTCTTTGTTATTGTATAATAGTACAATAGTATAATCATAACTTCAGCCAAGCAGAGAGTCAGATTGATCAACATACACCCACTGATGTCATTACATTTTTGAGACAGGGAGAGAGGGAACAGTAAGCCTTTTAACAATGAATATTGAAGAGTGTGTACGTGGATGTTTTGGTGTAATTTTCCTGCTAGAGATTCTCAGCAGTAGGAAACAAAGGGAATCCCATCGAAGATGATGACTATATGTTGTGTGTGTGCGTGTGAATGTGTCTACAACATTTGGGTACTTGTTTCACAACATCTGGCCTGGAGAGAGAGCCTGGTTTCTTTATGTTTCCTCCTGCGTACATTATAAACAAACAAACAACTACAGTTCTGGTGATCAAGGTGACAAGTGATGAGTCGAGGAGGAAAAGAGATGTGGCATATACATGGTAGTGAGGCAGGTCAGCGCTTTTTCATCATGAATCTTGTTCTAGAGGCAGCTCTGCAGAGTGGTCACTAGCTAGCACAGCCCCAAAGTCAAAAAGATTTTAAACCTAACCTTAACCACACTGCTATCCCTAATGTCTAATTCTAAGCTTAATTAAGAGGAAAAATCTCTCTTTTTTTCAAACATTTTTAAAATATAGACAATTTTGACTTTGCAGCTGGCCTATCTGAGGGGAATTCGCTCAATTGTGCCTCCAGGACAAGACTCATGACAATAAAAATCAACCTGTAAAACGAGGATACAAAGGAGTGAGATGGTGAGAGGAGAGAACATTGATAGATGATGACAGGAGAGAACATTGATAGATTGTGACAGGAGAGAACATTGATAGATGGTGAGAGGAGAGAACATTGATAGATGATGAGGAGAGAACATTGATAGATGATGAGGAGAGAACATTGATAGATGATGAGAGGAGAGAACATTGATAGATGGTGAGAGGAGAGAAGATTGATAGATGATGAGGAGAGAACATTGATAGATGATAGGAGAGAACATTGACAGATGATGAGAGGAGAGAACATTGATAGATGTGAGAGGAGAGAACATTGATAGATGATAGGAGAGAACATTGATAGATGATGAGAGGAGAGAATATTGATAGATGAAGAGAGGAGAGAACATTGATAGATGATGAGGAGAGAACATTGATAGATGGTGAGAGGAGAGAACATTGATAGATGATGAGGAGAGAACATTGATAGATGATAGGAGAGAACATTGATAGATGATGAGAGGAGAGAATATTGATAGATGATGAGAGGAGAGAACATTGATAGATGTTGAGATGAGAGAACATTGATAGATGATGAGAGGAGAGAACATTGAGAGATGATGAGAGGAGAGAACATTGATAGATGATGAGGAGAGCAAATTGATAGATGAAGAGAGGAGAGAACATTGATAGATGATGAGAGGAGAGAACATTGATAGATGATGACAGGAGAGAACATTGATAGATGATGAGAGGAGAGAACATTGATAGATGATGAGAGGAGAGAACATTGATAGATGAAGAGAGGAGAGAACATTGAGAGATGATGAGAGGAGAGAACATTGAGAGATGATGAGAGGAGAGAACATTGAGAGATGATGAGAGGAGAGAACATTGATAGATGATGAGAGGAGAGAACATTGATAGATGATGAGAGGAGAGAACATTGATAGATGATGACAGGAGAGAACATTGATAGATGATGACAGGAGAGAACATTGATAGATGATGAGAGGAGAGAACATTGATAGATGATGACAGGAGAGAACATTGATAGATGATGACAGGAGAGAACATTGATAGATGATGAGAGGAGAGAACATTGATAGATGATGAGGAGAGAACATTGATAGATGATAGGAGAGAACATTGATAGATGATGAGAGGAGAGAATATTGATAGATGATGAGAGGAGAGAACATTGATAGATGTTGAGATGAGAGAACATTGATAGATGATGAGAGGAGAGAACATTGAGAGATGATGAGAGGAGAGAACATTGAGAGATGATGAGGAGAGCAAATTGATAGATGAAGAGAGGAGAGAACATTGATAGATGATGAGAGGAGAGAACATTGATAGATGATGACAGGAGAGAACATTGATAGATGATGACAGGAGAGAACATTGATAGATGATGAGAGGAGAGAACATTGATAGATGATGAGAGGAGAGAACATTGAGAGATGATGAGAGGAGAGAACATTGAGAGATGATGAGAGGAGAGAACATTGAGAGATGATGAGAGGAGAGAACATTGATAGATGATGAGAGGAGAGAACATTGATAGATGATGAGAGGAGAGAACATTGATAGATGATGACAGGAGAGAACATTGATAGATGATGACAGGAGAGAACATTGATAGATGATGAGAGGAGAGAACATTGATAGATGATGAGAGGAGAGAACATTGATAGATGATGACAGGAGAGAACATTGATAGATGATGAGAGGAGAGAACATTGATAGATGATGACAGGAGAGAACATTGATAGATGATGAGAGGAGAGAACATTGATAGATGATGAGAGGAGAGAACATTGATAGATGATGAGAGGAGAGAACATTGATAGATGATAAGAGGTTTGTAGTGCATTTTTCCACGGTAGGTAGGTATAAAAGGTTTATGAACAGCATTTACTAGCGGTGGAAAAAGTACCAAATTGTCATTCTTGAGGAAAAGTTAAGATACCTTAATAGAAAATGACTCAAGTAAAAGGAAAAGTCACCCAGTAAAATTGTACTTGAGTAAAGGTCAACACTCAGACATTATTTACAGATAGCCAGGGGCACACTAAATCACTCAGATATTATTTACAGATAGCCAGGGGCACACTACAACACTCAGACATTATTTACAGATAGCCAGGGGCACACAACAACACTCAGACATCATTTACAGATAGCCAGGGGCACACTGCAACACTCAGACATCATTTACAGACAGCCAGGGGCACACTCAGATGTCATTTACAGATAGCTAGGGGCACACTCCAACACTCAGATGTAATTTACAGATAGCTAGGGGCACACTCCAGCACTCAGATGTCATTTACAGACAGCCAGGGCACACTCCAGCACTCAGATGTCATTTACAGACAGCCAGGGGCACACTCCAACACTCAGATGTCATTTACATATAGCCAAGGGCACACTCCAACACTCAGATGTCATTTACATATAGCCAAGGGCACACTCCAACACTCAGATGTCATTTACATATAGCCAGGGGCACACTCCAACACTCAGATGTCATTTACATATAGCCAAGGGCACACTCCAACACTCAGATGTAATTTACAGATAGCTAGGGGCACACTCCAGCACTCAGATGTCATTTACAGATAGCCAGGGGCACACTCCAACACTCAGATGTCATTTACAGATAGCCAAGGGCACACTCCAGCACTCAGATGTCATTTACAGATAGCCAGGGGCACACTCCAACACTCAGATGTCATTTACAGATAGCCAAGGGCACACTCCAGCACTCAGATGTCATTTACAGACAGCCAGGGGCACACTCCAGCACTCAGATGTCATTTACAGACAGCCAGGGGCACACTCCAACACTCAGATGTCATTTACATATAGCCAAGGGCACACTCCAACACTCAGATGTTATTTACATATAGCCAGGGGCACACTCCAACACTCAGATGTTATTTACATATAGCCAAGGGTCCACTCCAACACTCAGATGTTATTTACAGATAGCCAAGGGCACACTCCAACACTCAGATGTCATTTACAGATAGCCAGGGGCACACTCCAACACTCAGATGTCATTTACAGATAGCCAAGGGCACACTCCAACACTCAGATGTTATTTACATACAGCCAAGGGCACACTCCAACACTCAGATGTTATTTACATATAGCCAAGGGCACACTCCAACACTCAGATGTCATTTACATATAGCCAAGGGCACACTCCAACACTCAGATGTCATTTACAGATAGCCAAGGGCACACTCCAACACTCAGATGTTATTTACATATAGCCAAGGGCATACTCCAACACTCAGATGTTATTTACATATAGCCAAGGCCACACTCTATCATTCCTTAAATTCTGACCAGTTTCCCAGTACCTGCTGATGAAAAACATCCCCACAGCATGATGCTTCCACCACCATGCTTCACTGTGGGGATGTTGTTCTCAGGGTGATGAGAGGTGCTGGGTTTGCGCCAGAGATAGCGTTTTCCTCGATGACTAAAAAGCTCAATTTTAGTCTCATATAAGTTTTTTTATTTATTTTGATTTCACCTTTATTTAACCAGGTAGGCAAGTTGAGAACAAGTTCTCATTTACAACTGCGACCTGGCCAAGATAAAGCAAAGCAGTTCGACACAGACAACGACACATACATCGAGTTACACATGGAGTAAAACAAACATACAGTCAATAATGCAGTAGAAACAAGTCTATATACGATGTGAGCAAATGAGGTGAGATAAGGGAGGTAAAGGCAAAAAAAAGGCCATGGTGGCAAAGTAAATACAATATAGCAAGTAAAACACTGGAATGGTAGATTTGCAGTGGAAGAATGTGCAAAGTAGAAATAAAAATAATGGGGTGCAAAGGAGCAAAATAAATAAATAAATAAAATAAATACAGTAGGGAAAGAGGTAGTTGTTTGGGCTAAATTATAGGTGGGCTATGTACAGGTGCAGTAATCTCAGTAAAGTCAGTGAGTTTTGGTTGGCGGCCCTCACTTGACAGGTTTGGTGTGGTGCCATATTCTTTCCATTTTTTAATAATGGATTTAATGGTGATTCCTGGGATGTTCAAAGTTTCAAATATTTTTTATAACCCAACGCTGATCTGTACTTCTCCACAACTTTGTCCCTGACCTGTTTGGAGAGCTCCTTGGTCTTCATAGTGCCGCTTGCTTGGTGGTGCCCCTTGCTTAGTGGTGTTGCAGACTCTGAGGCCTTTCAAAACAGGTGTATATATACTGAGATCATGTGACAGATCACGTGACACTTAGATTGAACACAGGTGGACTTTATTTAACTAATAATGGGACTTATGAAGGTAATTGGTTGCACCAGATCTCATTTAGGGGCTTCATAGCAAAGGGGGTGAATACATACGCACGCACTACTTTTCAGTTGTTTTTGTTTTATTGTGGGTTTTTTCACTACCAATTCAGACTATTTTATGTATGTCCATTACATGAAATCGCCCAAAAAATCCATTGCAAAAACAGGTTGTAATGAAACAAAATAGTAAAAATGCCAAGGGGGTGAATCATTTTACAAAGCACTGCACCGTCAGGCTTCTAACCTTCCTCTTAGAACTGAGATATCACCAGCCTTCTAACCTTCCTCTTAGAGCTGAGATATCACCAGCCTTCTAACCTTCCTCTTAGAACTGAGATATCACCAGCCTTCTAACCTTCCTCTTAGAGCTGAGATATCACCAGCCTTCTAACCTTCCTCTTAGAGCTGAGATATGACCAGGCTTCTAACCTTCCTATTAGAGCTGAGATATGACCAGGCTTCTAACCTTCCTCTTAGAGCTGAGATATGACCAGGCTTCTAACCTTCATCTTAGAGCTGAGATATGACCAGGCTTCTAACCTTCCTCTTAGAGCTGAGATATGACCAGGCTTCTAACCTTCCTCTTAGAGCTGAGATATCACCAGCCTTCTAACCTTTCTCTTAGAGCTGAGATATCACCAGCCTTCTAACCTTCCTCTTAGAAGTGAGATATCACCAGGCTTCTAACCTTCCTCTTAGAAGTGAGATATCACCAGGCTTCTAACCTTCCTCTTAGAGCTGAGATATCACCAGCCTTCTAATCTTCCTCTTAGAGCTGAGATATCACCAGGCTTCTAACCTTCCTCTTAGAGCTGAGATATCACCAGGCTTCTAACCTTCCTCTTAGAAGTGAGATATCACCAGGCTTCTAACCTTCCTCTTAGAAGTGAGATATCACCAGGCTTCTAACCTTCCTCTTAGAGCTGAGATATCACCAGCCTTCTAATCTTCCTCTTAGAGCTGAGATATCACCAGGCTTCTAACCTTCCTCTTAGAGCTGAGATATCACCAGGCTTCTAACCTTCCTCTTAGAAGTGAGATATCACCAGGCTTCTAACCTTCCTCTTAGAAGTGAGATATCACCAGGCTTCTAACCTTCCTCTTAGAAGTGAGATATCACCAGGCTTCTAACCTTCCTCTTAGAAGTGAGATATCACCAGGCTTCTAACCTTCCTCTTAGAGCTGAGATATCACCAGGCTTCTAACCTTCCTCTTAGAAGTGAGATATCACCAGGCTTCTAACCTTCCTCTTAGAGCTGAGATATCACCAGCCTTCTAACCTTCCTCTTAGAAGTGAGATATCACCAGCCTTCTAACCTTCCTCTTAGAGCTGAGATATCACCAGCCTTCTAACCTTCCTCTTAGAACTGAGATATCACCAGCCTTCTAACCTTCCTCTTAGAGCTGAGATATCACCAGGCTTCTAACCTTCCTCATAGAGCTGAGATATGACCAGGCTTCTAACCTTCCTCTTAGAGCTGAGATATGACCAGGCTTCTAATCTTCCTCTTAGAGCTGAGATATGACCAGGCTTCTAACCTTCCTCTTAGATCTGAGATATCACCAGCCTTCTAACCTTTCTCTTAGAGCTGAGATATCACCAGCCTTCTAACCTTCCTCTTAGAAGTGAGATATCACCAGGCTTCTAACCTTCCTCTTAGAAGTGAGATATCACCAGGCTTCTAACCTTCCTCTTAGAGCTGAGATATCACCAGCCTTCTAATCTTCCTCTTAGAGCTGAGATATCACCAGGCTTCTAACCTTCCTCTTAGAGCTGTGATATCACCAGGCTTCTAACCTTCCTCTTAGAAGTGAGATATCACCAGGCTTCTAACCTTCCTCTTAGAAGTGAGATATCACCAGGCTTCTAACCTTCCTCTTAGAAGTGAGATATCACCAGGCTTCTAACCTTCCTCTTAGAAGTGAGATATCACCAGGCTTCTAACCTTCCTCTTAGAGCTGAGATATCACCAGGCTTCTAACCTTCCTCTTAGAAGTGAGATATCACCAGGCTTCTAACCTTCCTCTTAGAGCTGAGATATCACCAGCCTTCTAACCTTCCTCTTAGAAGTGAGATATCACCAGCCTTCTAACCTTTCTCTTAGAACTGAGATATCACCAGCCTTCTAACCTTCCTCTTAGAGCTGAGATATCACCAGCCTTCTAACCTTCCTCTTAGAAGTGAGATATCACCAGCCTTCTAACCTTCCTCTTAGAGCTGAGATATCACCAGCCTTCTAACCTTCCTCTTAGAAGTGAGATATGACCAGGCTTCTAACCTTCCTCTTAGAGCTGAGATATCACCAGCCTTCTAACCTTCCTCTTAGAAGTGAGATATCACCAGGCTTCTAACCTTCCTCTTAGAGCTGAGATATCACCAGCCTTCCAACCTTTCTCTTAGAGCTGAGATATCACCAGGCTTCTAACCTTCCTCTTAGAGCTGAGATATCACCAGCCTTCTCACCTTCCTCTTAGAGCTGAGATATCACCAGGCTTCTAACCTTCCTCTTAGAAGTGAGATATCACCAGGCTTCTAACCTTCCTCTTAGAGCTGAGATATCACCAGCCTTCTAACCTTCCTCTTAGAGCTGAGATATATCACCAGGCTTCTAACCTTCCTCTTAGAAGTGAGATATCACCAGGCTTCTAACCTTCCTCTTAGAGCTGAGATATCACCAGCCTTCTAACCTTCCTCTTAGAGCTGAGATATCACCAGCCTTCTAACCTTCCTCTTAGAGCTGAGATATCACCAGCCTTCTAACCTTCCTCTTAGAGCTGAGATATCACCAGCCTTCTAACCTTCCTCTTAGAGCTGAGATATCACCAGCCTTCTAACCTTCCTCTTAGAGCTGAGATATCACCAGCCTTCTAACCTTCCTCTTAGAGCTGAGATATCACCAGCCTTCTAACCTTCCTCTTAGAGCTGAGATATCACCAGCCTTCTAACCTTCCTCTTAGAGCTGAGATATCACCAGCCTTCTAACCTTCCTCTTAGAGCTGAGATATCACCAGCCTTCTAACCTTCCTCTTAGAGCTGAGATATCACCAGCCTTCTAACCTTCCTCTTAGAGCTGAGATATCACCAGCCTTCTAACCTTCCTCTTAGAGCTGAGATATCACCAGCCTTCTAACCTTCCTCTTAGAACTGAGATATCACCAGCCTTCTAACCTTCCTCTTAGAGCTGAGATATCACCAGCCTTCTAACCTTCCTCTTAGAGCTGAGATATCACCAGCCTTCTAACCTTCCTCTTAGAACTGAGATATCACCAGCCTTCTAACCTTCCTCTTAGAGCTGAGATATCACCAGCCTTCTAACCTTCCTCTTAGAGCTGAGATATCACCAGCCTTCTAACCTTCCTCTTAGAGCTGAGATATCACCAGCCTTCTAACCTTCCTCTTAGAGCTGAGATATCACCAGCCTTCTAACCTTCCTCTTAGAACTGAGATATCACCAGCCTTCTAACCTTCCTCTTAGAGCTGAGATATCACCAGCCTTCTAACCTTCCTCTTAGAGCTGAGATATCACCAGCCTTCTAACCTTCCTCTTAGAACTGAGATATCACCAGCCTTCTAACCTTCCTCTTAGAGCTGAGATATCACCAGCCTTCTAACCTTCCTCTTAGAGCTGAGATATCACCAGCCTTCTAACCTTCCTCTTAGAACTGAGATATCACCAGCCTTCTAACCTTCCTCTTAGAGCTGAGATATCACCAGCCTTCTAACCTTCCTCTTAGAGCTGAGATATCACCAGCCTTCTAACCTTCCTCTTAGAGCTGAGATATCACCAGCCTTCTAACCTTCCTCTTAGAACTGAGATAGCGCAATCTGGTGACTTCTTGCCGACACATGCACTGTGTGCAACAAAAATATTAAGAACACTCTTTCCATGACGGATTGAACAAGTGAATCCACGTGAAAGCTATTGAAGTCACTTGTTAAATCCACTTTAATCAGTGTAGATGAATGGGAGGAGATAGGTTAAAGAAGTATTTTTAAATCTCAAGGCAATTTAGACACGGATTATGTTTGTTTGCCATTCAGAGTATGACTGGGCAAGACAAAAGATTGAAGTGCCTGTGAATGGGATATGGTGGTAGGAACCAGTGTGCACCAGTCTGAGTGTGTCAAGAATTGCAACGCTACTAGCTTTTTGAGGCTCAGCAGTTTCCAGTGTGTATCAAGAATTGTCCACCACCCAAAGGACATCCAGACAACTTGACACAACTGTGGGAAGCATTGGAGTCAAACAATAGCCAGCATCCCTATG
The DNA here is from genome assembly GCF_018296145.1 of Oncorhynchus tshawytscha. Taxonomy (NCBI): domain Eukaryota; kingdom Metazoa; phylum Chordata; class Actinopteri; order Salmoniformes; family Salmonidae; genus Oncorhynchus; species Oncorhynchus tshawytscha. Next base: position 93,458,819 of record NC_056429.1, on the reverse strand, counting down.
GAATACTTTTGACACATTGTAGAGTCCATGCCTGACCACATTGATGTTAGGGAGGTGTTTCAAATTGTTTGTATGCTCAGTGTATATTGTTTTGTTATCATTCTAAATAAATACCATTAAAAAAATAATACAACACACTGATTTAGGCAGATCTTAAATGGAAAATGTATACATTTATAGAAAATGTCATTTCTTTCACCTGGTTCCACAGATAATTAATATGAGGTTAAACATGGTGAAGTGCCCCATGCCCTTGGTATGTCTGTCTCTGTGGTGCTGTCAGACAGAGCTTATTGTCTTTAGTCACTTGGTTCTGGTCAATTATCTACCCTGGTTACAGAAATACGATTGGCATTCTGTTTCAGTGGTCTACCAAATAAATAAGGAGGAGAAGGGCTTCCTGACCATCCTCCTCCACTCCTCCACCTGCTGCTCCCCTTTCAGTTTCATTCGGAGAGGAGAAGATTTCTTGGATAGATGACCCTAAAGTAGCTGGTCCCAGATCTGTTTGGACTGTCTTGGCAAGTTGGCCAGACAGCCTGAACTGATCTGGTATCAGGCTATCCTATGGCGAACTGCTATGAATCTGAACCCAGTCCTGTATCTATTATGTGGAATGCAACCAGACCTGGTTTCAAATAGTATTTATTTCCTTTCAAATATTTGGGATGCTGGATGAGTGGGGTTTTCACATTTGGGACTACTACATAGGCTTCATTGCGTTAGGCAAGCTTAATAAAGAGCAGCCTAAGGATTTGAAAGTAAACAAATCCGATTTGAAGCCAGGTCTGACCTTAACAGAGATGATACTCCTCTAACCAGGCCCAGAGAGAGTAGGACTAAGAAATACCATCCATTCTAATATGTCTTTCCTCACCTGAGATTCATTCAAACCCCAAGGCAGTCCAGGGAATTGTGATGCATCCCTCTTTCAGACGCCCTCAGGTCAAATCATTATTTTCTCTGTGCCCTTCTATTCTCTCTCTGTCTCCTCTCCTCTGCTTTATGTCTTCCATTCTTCCATTAGTCTGGTTCCCCCTGGCTCACTCTCTTCAGTCTTAAATGTGTGTATGCGCACGCACGCACGCAAGACACACACACACACATATTGATACAACGCCTGAAGTCTCACAATGTATGTTTGAGTTGCCAAACATCAGCCTCGAAACCTTAATGACTTTGAGAAGATCTGCAAAGAGGAGTGGGACAAAATCCCTCCTGAGATGTGTGCAAACCTGGTGGCCAACTACAAGAAACGTCTGACCTCTTTGTTTGCCAACAAGGGTTTTGCCACCAAGTACTAAGTCATGTTTGCAGAGGGGTCAAATACTTATTTCCCTCATTAAAATGCAAATCAATTTATAACATTTTTGACATGCGTTTTTCTGGATTTTTTTGTCTCTTACTGTTCAAATAAACCTACCATTAAAATTATAGACTGATCATTTCTTTGCCAGTGGGCAAATGTACAAAATCAGCAGGGGATCAAATACTTTTTTCCCTCACTGTATACTGTATATTTGCTCCGTAAGGTAATGCAGTAGTAATGTAATACTAAAGAAACGTAATGCAAGATTGGCATATAATTTGCAAGGTGGCAATAGCCATCTATGCGATCCAACAGGAGAGCACCCACTTAGCACAAAAAGTTTATTTCTACAACTGGTTGCTTTTTTAGTCATGCTAACTGGTAGGCCTGTGATGCAAAAATAGGCAGCTATTTTTCTGTTCTATCTGAGAAATCACTGATCAACCCCATCAGCCCAGCCAGGCAATTCATTAACTGTGAAAAAGCATCTAGACCTTATTTCCCCTTGCTTCTTGCCTTGCATTTGGTTTGAAACAACAAGGGTTTGTACAAACGTTGATGCTTGCCTCTCTGACCTCAGCAAAATTGTTTTTACAAAGGTATAGGGATCTCCACCGTCGCATAGAGAATGAACATATCGAGATGAGATTTTGTCAATAGGATAACAAATCAAATGAATAGAAATTCAGCTGGTTTGCTGTCTCTCCGGCTTCAGTTTGAAGTGATTGTTTTAGCTGTGCAGTCGCTAGCATGCATACTGTAGCATTGTCTAGTGGGGGTTGAAATAAATACATTGTCAGTGTTATGATTACAATTACTCCCATTTCTCTAAAATGGTCTGGCAGTAGGTGTGTAACCTATAGCATAACTCTGATTGATGAGCATGATGATTGATACGATGAATTCAGCACCATGGACAGCGCCAGCAGTGCATTCCCTGCATAACAACCAACCTGACAATCAAATGGACAGTGGGTTTGGCTGGCAGCGGTGCCAATCGAATTGACCAGCCGGCTTGGCTAGCAACCCTAGATTTTATATTCTCATAGAGGGATGAAATAGTAGCCTATGAATACTTTTATCAAAATGAGGTAATCCGTTGTTTAAAGAACCATATGTTTATTGGAGCATGGTTAGAGTGTGGTTTCCTGTGGTACAACCCTCCTACCACTGGATAGTTTTTTGGCCACCATTGTTCCTGTTCCCAAGAAAGCTAAGGTAACTGAGCTAAATGACCCTGGGTCTCGACCCCGCCCTGTGCAACTGGGTACTGGACTTGCTGACGGGCCGCCCCCAGGTGGTGAGGGTAGGTAACAACATCTCAGGGCAGCAGGGTAGCCTAGTGGTTAGAGCGTTGGACTAGTAACCGGAAGGTTGCAAGTTCAAACCCCGAGCTGACAAGGTACAAATCTGTCGTTCTGCCCTTGAACAGGCAGTTAACCCACTGTTCCCAGGCCGTCATTGAAAATAAGAATGTGTTCTTAACTGACTTGCCCGGTTAAGTAAAGGTAAAAATTTAAAATAAAATGTATTTTACCCTTATTGGAATGTATAGACCACCTTCCAACAAAGTGTGTTTTTTGATCAGTTTAATAACATGCTTAGGGAATGTGATTTTGGGAAAGAGGTCATCATAATGGGAGATTTTAACATTAATTATGAAGACAAGTCTTGTAGGAAATCCCTCAAATGGATCACTAATACCTTTGACCTTACACAGCTAGTTAAAGGGCCAACCAGGGTGACTTGTTGCTCTAAAACAGATTGATTTGGTGTTCAGTAATAAACCAGAGAGAGTGACTAAATCCTTCAATATGGTTACTGGGATATCTGACCATAATCTGACACTTATAGCCAGAAAGCTGTCTAAGAGCATGTTTAACCTCTCTGTTACAAAGCCGGATCAACTAAGAATACCTAAGAGTGAATTAAACTATTTTGAAAATGCAAAGTTAACAGGGAAAGACCATAGTTACACTGCAAAAAGACTAGAAATCACGGTGAATAACAATCTTACACAGTATGCAGTCGAAATAGCAATAGCCTTCAATTCCTACGTTATTGACTCTGTCAGGGTGCTGACACAGAACACCTACACTGGTTTGTTGGGCTCAGTGCTAGTGAATGAAGCTCAACCTGTCTTCATCATAAGGGAGGTGTCACGCCCTGGCCTTAGTTATCTTTGTTTTCTTTATTATTTTGGTTAGGTCAGGGTGTGACATGGGGGATTTATGTGTTTGGCCCGGTCTAGGGTTTTGTATGTTTATGGGGCTGTTTCCTTTCTCGGTAGTTTTGTATGTCTATGGTTGCCTAGATTGGTTCTCAATTAGAGGCAGCTGTCTGTCGTTGTCTCTGATTGGGAACCAAATTTAGGCAGCCATGTTCTTTGGGTATGTTGTGGGTGATTGTCTTCTGTCTTTGTGTCATTGCACCAGATAGGACTGTTTCGGTTTTCACATTTGTTGTTTTGTATTTTGTAGTGTTCTCGTTTATCGTCTATATTAAAGATGTTGAACACTAACCACGCTGCATTTTGGTCCTCTCCTTCAGCGGAAGAAAACCGTTACAGAATCACCCACCAAAACAGGGCAAAGCAGCGTGGTGACAGGCAGCGGCAGGAGGAGCAGCGCAATCAGGACTATTGGACTTGGGAGGAGATACTGGATGGAGATGGACCCTGGACGCAGCCGGGGGAATATCGCCGCCCCAAGGCAGAGCTGGAGGCAGCCAAAGCGGAGAGGCGGCGGTTTGAAGAGGCAGCACGGAAGCAGGGCTGGAAGCCCGAGAGTCAGCCCCAAAAATGTTTGGGGGGGGCACACAGGGAGTATGGCACACAGGGAGTATGGTGAAGCCAGGTAGGAGACCTGCGCCAACTGCTTGTGCTTACCAGAGAGCAAGCGGACCGGGCAGGTGCCGTGTTATGCTGTGGAGCACACAGTGTCTCCAGTGTGGGTGCATAGCCCGGTGCGGTACATTCCAGCTCCTCGTATCGGCCGTGCTAGAGTGGGCATCGAGCCAGGTATGGTTGTGCAGGCTCGGTGCTCAAGAGCTCCAGTGCACCTGCACGGTCTGGTCTATCCAGTGTCACCTACACGCACCAGCCCTCCGGTGGCAGCCCCACACACCAGGCTTCCTGTGCGTGTCCAGAGCCCAGTACTCCCTGTTTCTCCTCCCCGCACTCGCCCTGAGGTGCGTGTCCTCTTCCCAGTACCACCAGTGCCGGCACCACGCACCAGGCCTACAGTGCGCCTCGCCTGTCCAGAGCTGCTAGAGTCTCCCGCCTGTCCAGAGCTGCTAGAGTCTCCCGCCTGTCCAGAGCTGCTAGAGTCTCCCGCCTGTCCAGAGCTGCTAGAGTCTCCCGCCTGTCCAGAGCTGCTAGAGTCTCCCGCCTGTCCAGAGCTGCTAGAGTCTCCCCGTCTGTCCTGAACCGCCAGAGCCGCCAGTCTGCAAGGAGCCGCCAGAGCCGCCAGTCAGCCAGGATCCGCCGGAGCCGTCAGTCAGCCAGGAGCTGCCAGAGCCGTCAGCCAGAAGCTGCCAGAGCCGTCAACCAGCCTGAGCTACCTCTCAGTTCTGAGCTACCCCTCAGTCCTGGGCTACCCCTCAGTCCTGGGCTACCCCTCAGTCCTGAGCTGCCCTTCAGTCCTCAGCTATCCCTCAGTCCGGAGCTGCCCCTCAGTCCGGAGGAGTTTGTTTAGTGGAGTGGGGCCCTTTAGTAGGGTTTCCAATCCTAGGTCGGCGGCGAGGGTCGCCTTTCCTAGGAAGAGACTAAATCGGACAAAGACTATGGTGGAGTGGGGTCCACGTCCCGCACCAGAGCTGCCACCATGGACAGACGCCCACCCAGACCCTCCCCTATGGATTTAGGTGTGCGGCCGGGAGTCCGCACCTTTGGGGGGGATACTGTCACGCCCTGGCCTTAGTTATCTTTGTTTTCTTTATTATCTTGGTTAGGTCAGTGTGTGACATGGGGGAATTATGTGTTTTCACCTGGTCTAGGGTTTTTTGTATGTTTATGGGGCTGTTTCCTTTCTAGGTAGTTTGTAGGTCTATGGTTGCCTAGATTGGTTCTCAATTAGAGGTAGCTGTCTGTCGTTGTATCTGATTGGGAACCATATTTAGGCAGCCATGTTCTTTGGGTATTTTGTGGGTGATTGTCTTCTGTCTTTGTGTCATTGCATCAGATAGGACTGTTTCAGTTTTCACATTTGTTGTTTTGTATTTTGTAGTGTTCTCGTTTATCGTCTATATTAAAGATGTTGAACACTAACCACGCTGCATTTTGGTCCTCCACTCCTTCAGCGGAAGAAACCCGTTACAGGAGGTTTCTGAGTCAAAGGTGAACAAGGTGATTAGTTCACTAAAGAATTCTAAAGCCAAAGATGTGTTTGGGCTGGACTCTACCTTTCTTAAAAACTACAAAGAGTCACTCATTGGCCCCATTACTAAGGTCACCAACACATCTATTGGTCTCGGGTGTTTCCAAGGGTATGGAAGTCGGCCGTAATAACGGCCATCTTTAAATCAGGCAACCCTGCTGACGTAACTACAGGCCCATTAGTATACTACCTGTGGTGTCAAAGGTTGTTGAAAAGTGTGTAGCAGAACAACTGATTGCTCACCTCAACAACAGCCCCTTCACATTACACTCCATGCAGTTTGGCTTCAGAGTGAAACACTCCACAGAAACGGCCAACTGCTTTCTTCTGGAAAATGTGAAGTCCAAGATGGACAAAGGGGGCGTTGTTGGGGCTGTGTTTCTGGACCTAAGGAAGGCTTTTGATACTGTTAACCATGAGATTCTCATCACAAAATTGTCCATCTGAAGTTCAAATGTATGCAGATGATACAGCGATTTATGTGCATGCAAAGAGCAAACAAGCTGCACAAGAACTCACTACTGTAATGGTCCAGGTTCCAAAGTGGCTCAGTGACTCGTGTTTACATCTCAATGTGAAAAAAACTGTTTGCATGTTCTTCACAAAGAGGGCATCAGATGCTACTGAACCAGATGTCTATGTGTCAGGGGAGAAGCTCCAGGTGGTATCTGATTTTAAGTACCTTGGAATCATACTTGATTCCAACCTCTCTTACACACTACTCTACCACAACACATCTAGAATTCAACACATTATTACACAACTACTCTACCATAACACATCTACAATACAACACATTATTACACACTACTCTAATACAACATATCTACAACACATTATTACACACTACTCTACCACTACACATCTATAATACAACACATTATTACACACTACTCTACCATAACATATCTACAATACAACACATTATTACACACTACTCTAATACAACATATCTACAATACATTATTACACACTACTCTACCATAACATATCTACAATACAACACATTATTACACACTACTCTAATACAACATATCTACAACACATTATTACACAACTACTCTACCATAACACATCTACAATACAACACATTATTACACACTACTCTAATACAACATATCTACAATACATTATTACACACTACTCTACCATAACATATCTACAATACAACACATTATTACACACTACTCTAATACAACATATCTACAACACATTATTACACAACTACTCTACCATAACATATCTACAATACAACACATTATTACACACTAATCTACCACAACATATCTACAATACAACACATTATTACACACTACTCTAATACAACATATCTACAATACAACACATTATTACACACTACTCTACCACAACATATCTACAATACATTATTACACACTACTCTACCACAACATATCTACAATACAACACATTATTACACACTACTCTACCACTACAGATCTATAATACAACACATTATTACACACTACTCTAATACAACATATCTACAATACAACACATTATTACACCTTAATCTACCACTACAGATCTATAATACAACACATTATTACATACTACTCTACCATAACATATCTACAATACAACACATTATTACACACTACTCTACCACAACATATCTACAATACAACACATTATTACACACTACTCTACCACAACATATCTACAATACAACACATTATTACACACTACTCTAATACAACATATCTACAATACATTATTACACACTACTCTACCACAACATATCTATAATACAACACATTATTACACAACTACTCTACCACAACATATCTGCAATACAATACATTATTACACCACTACATATCTACAATACAACACATTATTACACACTAATCTACCACAACATATCTACAATACAACACATTATTACACACTACTCTAATACAACATATCTACAATACAACACATTATTACACACTACTCTACCACAACATATCTGCAATACAATACATTATTACACCACTACATATCTACAATACAACACATTATTACACCACTACTCTACCACAACAAATCAACAATACAAAATGTATAGCGTGTATTAGCGTGTGTCTGTGCCTGTGTATGTGTGTGTCTTTTCACAGTGCTTGTTGTTTCATAAGGTGCACTTTTTTAAAGTTTTTTTTAAATTTGATTTTACTGCTCGTTTGAGTTCCATGTAGTCATGGCTCTTTATAGTACTGTTCTACTGTGAAGAGACTTTTTAACATTTAACACTATACACAGTAGACGTTGTAACAAGGCAGTGTAGATAGTAGACTGTAACACTGTAGCACTATACACAGTAGACTTTGTAACAAGGCAGTGTAGATAGTAGACTGTAACACTGTAGCACTATAGATAGTAGACTGTAACACGGCAGGGTTACATTTAACACTATAGACACTAGACTGTAACACGGCAGGGTTACATTTAACACTATAGACACTAGACTGTAACAAGGCAGGGTCACATTTAACACTATAGACACTAGACTGTAACAAGGCAGGGTTACATTTAACACTATAGACAGTAGACTAACACGACAGGGTTCAATTTAACACTATAGACAGTAGACTGTAACCAGGCAGGGTTACATTTAACACTATAGATAGTAGACTGTAACAAGGCAGGGTTACATTTAACACTATAAACAGTAGACTGTAACACGACAGGGTTACTTTTAACAATCTAGACAGTAGACTGTAACCAGGCAGGGTTACATTTAACACTATAGACAGTAGACTGTAACACGGCAGGGTTACTTTTAAAACTATAGACAGTAGACTGTAACAAGACAGGGTCACTTTTAACACTATAGACAGTAGACTGTAACCAGGCAGGGTTACATTTAACACTATAGATAGTAGACTGTAACAAGGCAGGGTTACATTTAACACTATAGACAGTAGACTAACAAGGCTGGGTTACATTTAACTCTATAGACAGTAGACTGCAACAGGGCTGGGTTACATTTAACACTATAGACAGTAGACTGTAACAAGGCAGGGTTACATTTAACACTATAGACAGTAGACTAACACGACATGGTTAAATTTAACACTATTAACAGTAGACTGTAACACGGCAGGGTTACTTTTAACACTATAGACAGTAGACTGTAACAAGGCAGGGTTACATTTAACACTATAGACAGTAGACTGTAACACGGCAGGGTTACATTTAACACTGTAGACAGTAGACTGTAACCAGGCGGGGTTACATTTAACATTATAGACAGTAGACTGTAACAAGGCAGGGTTACATTTAACACTATAGACAGTAGACTAACAAGGCAGGGTTAAATTTAACACTATAACAGTAGACTGTAACAAGGCAGGGTTACATTTAACACTATAGACAGTAGACTGTACCAAGGCAGGGTTACATTTAACACTATAGATAGTAGACTGTAACACGGCAGGGTTACATTTAACACTGTAGACAGTAGACTGTAACCAGGCGGGGTTACATTTAACACTATAGACAGTAGACTGTAACAAGGCAGGGTTACATTTAACACTATAGACAGTAGACTGTAACAAGGCAGGGTTACATTTAACACTATACTTTTTTAATGTTTTTGTGTTTTCTTAAATCATAATACCAGTAGCCTTGTGTTGTTTTCCTAGTCTCCACCTGGCCCCCCATGGGTTTGTTCCCTGGCACTCATTGCAGGAACTGATTGGCTGTATAATCCATAATCATTAAATCATCTATGTTTTTTATTAAGTAGATTTTATTGAATATTACTTGTTCTACTGCACTCTATTCTAACCAAACCTGCATTACCAGTTCATATCAGTAGGTGTCACTATGTACTAGCTAGCCGAAAAGGACTGAGGTCATGATGGATCCCTGTCTCTGTATGTGTGAAAATGATGGTGGTGATAGAATCCATAAATTCTCTCTTTCTGCATTAACCATCCATCTGTTAGGGTTGGAGAAATGTGTTCAAATTGTCTGTGTCAACTGCACCGTGGTGGAATTTAACGTTTCTTTACTTTTAAGACAGTGAAATTTGTGCCAAAAACATTTCTTTATAACCACCATCAGTGGAAATAAAATAATTGTCCGACATTACTTGACTAACAAACTGTCTGAATAACCTTTTCAGGAACTTCAGTATCCCTTGGCCTTGGGTAGCAGCAGCAGATTGTTTCATCTTCTTTATCCTGTGCCAAACACATTTATTCAGTGAGTCTACTCAAAATGATTAACGTTAGCTACTGGCTACATGATTGCATCAACCTAGAATGTTAGTTAGCTAGGCTACTAAAGCTAACATTAGTCGTTTTTGTTAGATAGTTATAGGTGGGATCATTCTAGCTGTTTTTAGAGCATGACTCAACTTATTTTATTAACTGCTTTTATCAATACATACCTTGTTTTCCATGAAAATCTGTGTTTTGCTCTCTGATGAGGCAGTCAACCAGGCAGGTGCAGAGTGCGGAGTCAAACAGCGAGACTTGAAGTTTGCCCCTGAACATGGCAGTTAACCCAATGTTCTTAGGCTGTCACTGTAAATGAGAATTTGTTCTTAACTGACTTGCCTAGTTAAATAAAGGTTAAAAAATATATAATAATAATAATAATAATCGTTTTTGAGGAAATAGCAAGCATTTGTTTGAGATACTTGTTTGAGGTAGGGTTTTTGGTGTGGTTTTTCTCCAATTTATGCTTTGGCCACAAATACTAGTATAGGATGAGTCAACACATTTTTGGGGGTATGTGTCACGCCCTGACCTGAGAGAGCCTTTTTATGTCTCTATTTTGGTTTGGTCAGGGTGTGATTTTGATGGGCATTCTATGTTTTGTTTTCTATGTTTCTTTAGTTCTATGTTTTGGCCGGGTATGGTTCTCAATCAGGGACAGCTGTCTATCGTTGTCTCTGATTGGGAATCATACTTAGGTAGCCCTTTTTCCCTCCTTCAGTGTGGGTAGTTGACTTTGTTAGAGGCATTATAGCCTATGTTAAGCTTCACGGTCTTTGGTTTGTTGGCGACATTTACCTAAATAAACAGAAATGTACGCTCACTACGCCGCAATTTGGTCTGCTTCTTACGACGCCGTGACAGTATGAGTGAACAGAATATGAACTTTTAAAAGTTAGATTTTCATTGGATAGTTAAAGTAAGTGGCATGAGAGAGCAGACCTGGGTTCAAATCACTATATCACTATCGCTAATCTTTTGTGTACAGATGCACTTAACATGAATTATATCGTATTGCTTTCAATAGACTGTGATGTGACAACTAATGACAAACTTTGTTCTGCTGGGAAGATTTTTCCGTCACTGATCATTTGGACATCATTATTTCACTGGTGTTTGCATCGTTCACATTTCAGAAGTAGAGGGGACATTTGGCCCATAGTATTGCCAGCAATTGCCAGCAAGAGTCTCCCGCCTGTCCAGAGCTGCTAGAGTCTCCCGCCTGTCCAGAGCTGCTAGAGTCTCCCGCCTGTCCAGAGCTGCTAGAGTCTCCCGTCTGTTCTGAGCCGCCAGAGCCGCCAGTCTGCAAGGAGCCGCCAGAGCCGCCAGTCTGCAAGGAGCCGCCAGAGCCGTCAGCCTGCAAGGAGCCGCCAGAGCCGCCAGTCTGCAAGGAGCCGCCAGAGCCCCCAGTCTGCAAGGAGCCGCCAGAGCCGCCAGTCTGCAAGGAGCCGCCAGAGCCGCCAGTCAGCCAGGATCCGCCAGAGCCGTCAGTCAGCCAGGAGCTGCCAGAGCCGTCAGCCAGAAGCTGCCAGAGCCGTCAACCAGCCTGAGCTACCTCTCAGTTCTGAGCTACCCCTCAGTCCTGGGCTACCCCTCAGTCCTGGGCTACCCCTCAGTCCTGGGCTACCCCTCAGTCCTGAGCTGCCCTTCAGTCCTGAGCTATCCCTCAGTCCGGAGCTGCCCCTCAGTCCGGAGAAGTTTGTTTAGTGGAGTGGGGCCCTCTAGTAGGGTTGCCAATCCTAGGTCGGTGGCGAGGGTCGCCGTTCCTAGGAAGAGACTAAAGCGGACAAAGACTATGGTGGAGTGGGGTCCACGTCCCGCGCCAGAGCCGCCACCGTGGACAGACGCCCACCCAGACCCTCCCCTATGGATTTAGGTGTGCGGCCGGGAGTCCGCACCATTGGGGGTACTGTCACGCCCTGGCCTTAGTTATCTTTGTTTTCTTTATTATTTTGGTTAGGTCAGGGTGTGACATGGGGGATTTATGTGTTTTTCTTGGTCTAGGGTTTTGTATGTTTATGGGGCTGTTTCCTTTCTCGGTAATTTTGTATGTCTATGGTTGCCTAGATTGGTTCTCAATTAGAGGCAGCTGTCTGTCGTTGTATCTGATTGGGAACCATATTTAGGCAGCCATGTTCTTTGGGTATTTTGTGGGTGATTGTCTTCTGTCTTTGTGTCATTGCACCAGATAGGTCTGTTTCAGTTTTCACATTTGTTGTTTTGTATTTTGTAGTGTTCTCGTTTATCGTCTATATTAAAGATGTTGAACACTAACCACGCTGCATTTTGGTCCTCCACTCCTTCAGCGGAAGAAACCCGTTACAGGAGGTTTCTGAGTCAAAGGTGAACAAGGTGATTAGTTCACTAAAGAATTCTAAAGCCAAAGATGTGTTTGGGCTGGACTATACCTTTCTTAAAAACTACAAAGAGTCACTCATTGGCCCCATTACTAAGGTCACCAACACATCTATTGGTCTCGGGGTGGTTCCAAGGGTATGGAAGTCGGCCGTAATAACGACCATCTTTAAATCAGGCAACCCTGCTGACGTAACTACAGGCCCATTAGTATACTACCTGTGGTGTCAAAGGTTGTTGAAAAGTGTGTAGCAGAACAACTGATTGCTCACCTCAACAACAGCCCCTTCACATTACACTCCATGCAGTTTGGCTTCAGAGTGAAACACTCCACGGAAACGGCCAACTGCTTTCTTCTGGAAAATGTGAAGTCTAAGATGGACAAAGGGGCGTTGTTGGGGCTGTGTTTCTGGACCTAAGGAAGGCTTTTGATACTGTTAACCATGAGATTCTCATCACAAAATTGTCCATCTGAAGTTCAAATGTATGCAGATGATACAGCGATTTATGTGCATGCAAAGAGCAAACAAGCTGCACAAGAACTCACTACTGTAATGGTCCAGGTTCCAAAGTGGCTCAGTGACTCGTGTTTACATCTCAATGTGAAAAAAACTGTTTGCATGTTCTTCACAAAGAGGGCATCAGATGCTACTGAACCAGATGTCTATGTGTCAGGGGAGAAGCTCCAGGTGGTATCTGATTTTAAGTACCTTGGAATCATACTTGATTCCAACCTCTCTTACACACTACTCTACCACAACACATCTAGAATTCAACACATTATTACACATCTACTCTACCATAACACATCTACAATACAACACATTATTACACACTACTCTACCACAACACATCTACAATACAACACATTATTACACACTACTCTACCACAACACATCTACAATACAACACATTATTACACACTACTCTACCACAACACATCTACAATACAACACATTATTACACACTACTCTAATACAACATATCTACAACACATTATTACACACTACTCTACCACAACACATCTACAATACAACACATTATTACACACTACTCTACCACTACATATCTATAATACAACACATTATTACACACTACTCTACCATAACATATCTACAATACAACACATTATTACACACTACTCTAATACAACATATCTACAATACAACACATTATTACACCTTAATCTACCACTACAGATCTATAATACAACACATTATTACATACTACTCTACCACAACATATCTATAATACAACACATTATTACACAACTACTCTACCATAACATATCTACAATACAACACATTATTACACACTAATCTACCACAACATATCTACAATACAACACATTATTACACACTACTCTACCACTACAGATCTATAATACAACACATTATTACACACTAATCTACCACTACAGATCTATAATACAATACATTATTACACACTACTCTAATACAACATATCTACAATACATTATTACACACTACTCTACCACAACATATCTACAATACAATACATTATTACACACAACTCTACCACTACAGATCTATAATACAATACATTATTACACACAACTCTACCACTACAGATCTATAATACAACACATTATTACACCACTACAGATCTATAATACAACACATTATTACACAACTACTCTACCATAACATATCAACAATACAAAATGTATAGCGTGTATTAGCGTGTGTCTGTGCCTGTGTATGTGTGTGTCTTTTCACAGTGCTTGTTGTTTCATAAGGTGCACTTTTTTAAAGTTTTTTTTAAATTTGATTTTACTGCTCGTTTGAGTTCCATGTAGTCATGGCTCTTTATAGTACTGTTCTACTGTGAAGAGACTTTTTAACATTTAACACTATACACAGTAGACTTTGTAACAAGGCAGTGTAGATAGTAGACTGTAACACTGTAGCACTATAGATAGTAGACTGTAACACGGCAGGGTTACATTTAACACTATAGACACTAGACTGTAACAAGGCAGGGTCACATTTAACACTATAGACACTAGACTGTAACAAGGCAGGGTTACATTTAACACTATAGACAGTAGACTGTAACACGACAGGGTTCAATTTAACACTATAGACAGTAGACTGTAACCAGGCAGGGTTACATTTAACACTATAGATAGTAGACTGTAACAAGGCAGGGTTACATTTAACACTATAAACAGTAGACTGTAACACGACAGGGTTACTTTTAACACTATAGACAGTAGACTGTAACACGGCAGGGTTACATTTAACAATATAGACAGTAGACTGTAACAAGGCAGGGTCACTTTTAACACTATAGACAGTAGACTGTAACAAGGCAGGGTTACATTTAACACTATAGACAGTAGACTGTAACCAGGCAGGGTTACATTTAACACTATAGACAGTAGACTGTAACACGGCAGGGTTACTTTTAAAACTATAGACAGTAGACTGTAACAAGGCAGGGTCACTTTTAACACTATAGACAGTAGACTGTTACCAGGCAGGGTCACATTTAACACACCATAGACAGTAGACTGTAACAAGGCAGGGTCACTTTTAACACTATAGACAGTAGACTGTAACACGGCAGGGTCACTTTTAACACTATAGATAGTAGACTGTAACAAGGCAGGGTTACATTTAACACTATAGACAGTAGACTAACAAGGCAGGGTTACTTTTAACACTATAGACAGTAGACTGTAACACGGCAGGGTTACATTTAACAATATAGACAGTAGACTGTAACAAGGCAGGGTCACTTTTAACACTATAGACAGTAGACTGTAACACGGCAGGGTTACATTTAACACTATAGGCAGTAGACTGTAATAAGGCAGGGTCACTTTTAACACTATAGACAGTAGACTGTAACACGGCAGGGTTACATTTAACACTATAGACAGTAGACTGTAACAAGGCAGGGTCACTTTTAACACTATACACAGTAGACTGTAACAAGGCAGGGTTACTTTTAACACTATAGACAGTAGACTGTAACACGGCAGGGTTACATTTAACAATATAGACAGTAGACTGTAACAAGGCAGGGTCACTTTTAACACTATAGACAGTAGACTGTAACACGGCAGGGTTACATTTAACACTATAGACAGTAGACTGTAATAAGGCAGGGTCACTTTTAACACTATAGACAGTAGACTGTAACACGGCAGGGTTACATTTAACACTATAGACAGTAGACTGTAACAAAGCAGGGTCACTTTTAACACTATAGACAGTAGACTGTTACCAGGCAGGGTCACATTTAACACCATAGACAGTAGACTGTAACAAGGCAGGGTTACATTTAACACTATAGATAGTAGACTGTAACAAGGCAGGGTTACATTTAACACTATAGACAGTAGACTAACAAGGCAGGGTTACATTTAACACTATAGACAGTAGACTGTTACAAGGCAGGGTTACATTTAACACTATAGACAGTAGACTGTAACAAGGCAGTGTAGATAGTAGACTGTAACACTGTAGCACTATACACAGTAGACTTTGTAACAAGGCAGTGTAGATTGTAGACTGTAACACTGTAGCACTATAGATAGTAGACTGTAACACGGCAGGGTTACATTTAACACTATAGACAGTAGACTGTAACAAGGCAGGGTCACTTTTAACACTATAGACAGTAGACTGTAACCAGGCAGGGTTACATTTAACACTATAGATAGTAGACTGTAACAAGGCAGGGTTACATTTAACACTATAAACAGTAGACTGTAACACGACAGGGTTACTTTTAACACTATAGACAGTAGACTGTAACCAGGCAGGGTTACATTTAACACTATAGATAGTAGACTGTAACAAGGCAGGGTTACATTTAAAACTATAGACAGTAGACTGTAACAAGGCAGGGTTACATTTAACACTATAGACACTAGACTGTAACAAGGCAGGGTTACATTTATAACACTATAGACAGTAGACTAACACGACATGGTTAAATTTAACACTATTAACAGTAGACTGTAACACGGCAGGGTTACTTTTAACACTATAGACAGTAGACTGTAACAAGGCAGGGTTACATTTAACACTATAGACAGTAGACTGTAACACGGCAGGGTTACATTTAACACTGTAGACAGTAGACTGTAACCAGGCGGGGTTACATTTAACACTATAGACAGTAGACTGTAACAAGGCAGGGTTACATTTAACACTATAGACAGTAGACTGTAACAAGGCAGGGTCACATTTAACACTATAGACAGTAGACTGTAACAAGGCAGGGTTACATTTAACACTATAGACAGTAGACTGTAACAAGGCAGGGTCACTTTTAACACTATAGACAGTAGACTGCAACCAGGCGGGGTTACATTTAACACTATAGACAGTAGACTGTAACAAGGCAGGGTTACATTTAACACTATAGACAGTAGACTGTAACAAGGCAGGGTTACATTTAACACTATACTTTTTTAATGTTTTTGTGTTTTCTTAAATCATAATACCAGTAGCCTTGTGTTGTTTTCCTAGTCTCCACCTGGCCCCCCATGGGTTTGTTCCCTGGCACTCATTGCAGGAACTGATTGGCTGTATAATCCATAATCATTAAATCATCTATGTTTTTTATTAAGTAGATTTTATTGAATATTACTTGTTCTACTGCACTCTATTCTAACCAAACCTGCATTACCAGTTCATATCAGTAGGTGTCACTATGTACTAGCTAGCCGAAAAGGACTGAGGTCATGATGGATCCCTGTCTCTGTATGTGTGAAAATGATGGTGGTGATAGAATCCATAAATTCTCTCTTTCTGCATTAACCATCCATCTGTTAGGGTTGGAGAAATGTGTTCAAATTGTCTGTGTCAACTGCACCGTGGTGGAATTTAACGTTTCTTTACTTTTAAGACAGTGAAATTTGTGCCAAAAACATTTCTTTATAACCACCATCAGTGGAAATAAAATAAATGTCCGACATTACTTGACTAACAAACTGTCTGAATAACCTTTTCAGGAACTTCAGTATCCCTTGGCCTTGGGTAGCAGCAGCAGATTGTTTCATCTTCTTTATCCTGTGCCAAACACATTTATTCAGTGAGTCTACTCAAAATGATTAACGTTAGCTACTGGCTACATGATTGCATCAACCTAGAATGTTAGTTAGCTAGGCTACTAAAGCTAACATTAGTCGTTTTTGTTAGATAGTTATAGGTGGGATCATTCTAGCTGTTTTTAGAGCATGACTCAACTTATTTTATTAACTGCTTTTATCAATACATACCTTGTTTTCCATGAAAATCTGTGTTTTGCTCTCTGATGAGGCAGTCAACCAGGCAGGTGCAGAGTGCGGAGTCAAACAGCGAGACTTGAAGTTTGCCCCTGAACATGGCAGTTAACCCAATGTTCTTAGGCTGTCATTGTAAATGAGAATTTGTTCTTAACTGACTTGCCTAGTTAAATAAAGGTTAAAAAATATATTATAATAATAATAATAATCGTTTTTGAGGAAATAGCAAGCATTGACTTGCCTAGTTAAATAAAGGTTAAAAAATATATAATAATAATAATAATAATCGTTTTTGAGGAAATAGCAAGTTTGAGATACTTGTTTGAGGTAGGGTTTTTGGTGTGTTTTTCTCCAATTTATGCTTTGGCCACAAATACTAGTATAGGATGAGTCAACACATTTTTGGGGGTATGTGTTACGCCCTGACCTGAGAGAGCCTTTTTATGTCTCTATTTTGGTTTGGTCAGGGTGTGATTTGATGGGCATTCTATGTTTTGTTTTCTATGTTTCTTTAGTTCTATGTTTTGGCCGGGTATGGTTCTCAATCAGGGACAGCTGTCTATCGTTGTCTCTGATTGGGAATCATACTTAGGTAGCCCTTTTCCCTCCTTCAGTGTG
Source organism: Oncorhynchus tshawytscha (assembly GCF_018296145.1). NCBI lineage: Eukaryota > Metazoa > Chordata > Actinopteri > Salmoniformes > Salmonidae > Oncorhynchus > Oncorhynchus tshawytscha. Next base: position 93,440,666 of record NC_056429.1, on the reverse strand, counting down.
GGTAGTTGACTTTGTTAGAGGCATTATAGCCTATGTTAAGCTTCACGGTCTTTGGTTTGTTGGCGACATTTACCTAAATAAACAGAAATGTACGCTCACCACGCCGCAATTTGGTCTACTTCTTACAACGCCCGTGACAGTATGAGTGAACAGAATATGAACTTTTAAAAGTTAGATTTTCATTGGATAGTTAAAGTAAGTGGCATGAGAGAGCAGACCTGGGTTCAAATCACTATATCACTATCGCTAATCTTTTGTGTACAGATGCACTTAACATGAATTATATCGTATTGCTTTCAATAGACTGTGATGTGACAACTAATGACAAACTTTGTTCTGCTGGGAAGATTTTTCCGTCACTGATCATTTGGACATCATTGTTTCACTGGTGTTTGCATCTTTCACATTTCAGAAGTAGAGGGGACATTTGGCCCAAAGTATTGCCAGCAACTTGCAGAAAAAGGGGGGTGGAGCTACGACGGGAGGAACATCTCTCTTCTGGGTTTACGAGGTTTACGAGGTGACATGCAGGATAAAGCAGACGCTCAATGTATTTGAAAGACTTCAAATAGTATTTGAACCAAGGTTTGCATGGGAGAGAGCCGCAGTCAGTCCAAGAGACCCAGCCTGTGAAGTATTATGAAGAGGGCTGCTAACCATCAGGGTCTGCCTGGGGCTGTCATGACGTCTACTAAGGCAGTGCAACAACAGCTAGACACAAAAGCACCGAATCACAATCTCACAGCGAATGACACTAACAAGAGAGAGAGAGAGCAGCTGGATAAGTGCAGAGGATGGAAGACATGCACAATAAACAATCTACAGCAACTGGAGGGCTCCTCCTAAAGTGGTTTCTCTCTTACTCTCTTTGAACTTGACCTCAGAGATTAAATAGTGCTGACGTTGAGTGAAGACTCTTGTTTTGAAACTACGCCACCATGTGGTACAGTGCAGTGGCAGTCAGGACCGTTTAAGATGAGGCCAATATTATTTTTTTAGGAGCATGACCTTATTTATATTACAGCACATTGGATGACTGTCATTCAAAATTGCTTATTGAAACTATCGATTATCGTAGTTTTATCAGTAGTGACAATGTCTCTTACCCTCAGTGCAGTGGGCAGCAGGGAGGAGGTGCTCTTATTCTCCATGGACGTTACAGTGTCCCAAAACATTCTGGAATTAGTGCTACAAGAAGCAAATTTATGTTTGAAAAAGCTAGCCTTAGCTTTCCTAACTGACTGAGTATATTGGTTCCTGACTTCCCTGAAAAGTTGTATGCAGAAAGCCACATTATGTTTTTGTGCTGGTCAAGGGCAGTCAAGTCTGGGGTGAACCAATGGCTATATCTGTTCTTAGTTCTACATTTTTTGAATGGGGCATGCTTATTTAAGATGGTGAGGAAGGCACTTTTGAAGAGCAACCAGGCATCCTCTATTGAAGGGATGAGGTCAATATCCTTCCAGACACCCGGGCCAGGTCGATTAGAAAGGCCTGCTCACGGAAGTGTTTTAGGGAGCGTTAGACAGTGATGAGGGGTGGTCGTTTAACCGCGGATCCATTACACACGCAGGCAATGAGACAGTGATCGCTAAGATCCTGGTTGAAGACAGCAGAGGTGTATTTAGAGGGCAAGTTGGTCAGGATGATATCTAAGAGGGTGCCCATGGTTACGGATTTAGGGTTGTACCTGGTAGTTTCCTTGATAATTTGAGTGAGATTGAGGGCATTTAGCTTAGATTGTAGGATGGCCGTGGTGTTAAGCATGTCCCAGTTTAAGTCACCTAACAGTACGATCTCTGAAGATAGATGGGGGACAATAAATTCACATATTGTGTCCAGGGCACAGCTGGGGACTGAAGGGGGTCTATAAACAACCGGCAAAGGTGAGAGACTTGATTTTTAAAAGTAGAAGCTCGAATTGTTTGGGCACAGACCTGGATAGTATGACAGAACTCTGCAGGCTATCTCTGCAGTAGATTGCAACTGCGCCCCCTTTGGTAGTTCTATCTTTCTATGCCAGAGCAGAATTCTACTGTCTGAAAGGGTATAGACAGACGCTTGTGATGCAGCACTTTATAGTTAGGGATAGAAATTTCAGGATTTTGGGTGGCCTTCCTAAGCCAGGATTCAGACACGCCTAGGACATCTGGGTTGGCGGAGCTTGCTAAAGCAGTGAATAAAATAAACTTAGGGAGGAGGCTTCTAATGTTAACGCATAAAACCAAGGCTTTTACGGTTACAGAAGTCAACAAATGAGAGGGATATGGGAGTGATGGGAAATGGGAGTTTTCCTGGGGGCTGCAGGGCCTGGGTTAACCTCTACATCACCAGAGGAACAGAGGAGAAGTAGGATAAGAGTACGGCTAAAGGCTAACTAAAACACTAACCAAAACAGCAATAGACAAGGCATATTGGCATTAGGGAGAGGCATGTGAGTGATCATAGGGATCATAGGGTCCAGTGAGTAGCTAGGCAAGCTGGAGACACGGCGATTCAGACAGCTAGCAGGCTGGGGCAAGCAGGCTAGCAGACGGGCCTCAGGGGGACTTCACAATGGAAAAGCCTATTGAAACCCCCTCGAACGGTTACGTCGGCAGACCAGTCGTGATGGATCGGCGGGGATCCGTGTCGGCAGCAAAGGGTCCAGGCCAATTTGCAAAAGAGGTATTGAATCCCAGGAATTGTCTGATGGATCTCTTTGTCTAGCCGGGAGATGGGATTAGCTCTAGGATAGCTCCAAGCTAACTGGTGCTTGCATTGGGACAGTGACGTTAGCCAGGAGTAGCCACTCGGATAGCAGCTAGCTAGCTGCGATGATCCATTGTAAAGGTTCAGAGCTTGCGGTAGGAATCGGGAGATGTGGTAGAGAAAAAGCAGTTCGATATGCTCTGGGTTGATATCGCACTGTGCAGACTGGCAGGAAAAAGGCTATCTAAGTATGATTCGCAATCAGAGACAACCAACGACACCTGCCTCTGATTGAGAACCATACCAGGCCAAACTCAAAAAACAACATAGAAAAACGAACATAGACAACCCACCCAATTCACGCCCTGACCATACTAAAACAAAGACCTAAATAAAAGAACTAAGGTCAGAACGTGACAATGTCACTTTTATATTTACATACCCTACATTACTCATCTCATATGTATATACTGTACTCGATACCATCTACTGCATCTTGCCTATGCCGTTCTGTACCATCACTCATTCATATATCTTTATGTACATATTCTTTATCCCTTTACACTTGTGTGTATAAGGTAGTAGTTGTGGAATTGTTAGGTTAGATTACTCGTTGGTTATTACTGCATTGTCGGAACTCGAAGCACAAGCATTTCGCTATACTCGCATTAACATCTGCTAACCATGTGTATGTGACAAATACATTTGATTTGATTTGAAATCTACTGTGTGAAAGGGTATAGACAGATGCTTGAGATGCAGCACTTTTTTAATTGTCTGAAAGGATATCAATTGTTGCTATCAACCCGTTACTGTAGCGGCGTCCTATGTACGAAAACTGTTCGGTTCAGGTCTGTAGGTGTAGCCTTCATGTGACAGGACTTTTTTTTACCCACACAGAGAGGATACATTTGGGTTCCATTGTTCTGCTCCTCTGAGAATAATGAATACTGAGGGAGGGTACTGTAGCAGATATTTTTAAGCAGAATATTTTGATTATTAGCATATGAAAGTCTTGCAATTCGACTGCTGAACTATTGAAGCCATCCATCCAGTATTTTGTCATTGAAATGTTGACGTATTACCAGAAACATTTTTTTCACATCAAATGTTTTATTTTCACAACTGATAAAAATTGGGTATGCTATAACCTATTGATAATATTCTGCCCATATGAACACATTTATTTTAGGCCATATAAAGAACCTCTGCATGACGTAATGAAAAGGATAAAAAAGAAACAACATTGTTTCACATTCTTTAATTAAAGACTCCTAAACAGGATCAGGTTGTATATATATAGCTGGCTTCACAGTTTCCCTGACAAATAGGCCTACAAGGAAACTCAACATATCTCCACAAAGTTGAGTGCAGGAGGGGGTCTGTGCACGGTGTAGTACCTTCCACAAAAATGTTGATCTACAAAAAATCATGTAAGCCACGCACACACACAAAGACCGTGTGTGTGTAGCAACTCAAGGCCCTCTAATGGGCTAAATGAGAACTGCCGTGCATTATTGGTCAGTACTTTTAGATTTACCTCTCAGAAGAACTAGGTGTGCCTGCTCAGGTCAAGGCTCTTTCTCTTTCTCTGTTCCTCCTTCATTTCGTCTCTCTCTCTCTCTCTCTTCTCTCTCTCTTCTCTTCCTCTTTCAGCCTTTCTTTAGCCCCCTCTTCTCTCTTGCCCTCTCACTCTCCTTCCTCTCTCTACGTACTGACAGGCTCTTAGCATTACCGATGCCTTCTGACTGGATGAAAATTAAGGACTTCCGGCTTTCTCCTCCCTTACGTCTCTCCTCCCTTCCACTCCCCCCCTCTACTATCCTCTCTTCCACTTCTCATCTGTTCCATCTATCCTCCATTTCCACCCTTCCATCTCTCATCTTCACTTCTACTTCTCATCCCTTCTACCTCTCCTCCCTTCCATATATCCTCCCTTCAACCTCTCCTCTTCCACATCTCCTCCCTTCCACTTCTGCTCCCTCCCACCTGTCCTCCCTTCCACCACTCCTACTGTCTACCTCTCCTCCCTTCTACTTCTCCTCCCTTCCACCTCTCCTCCCTCCCGGCCCTAAGCCGTGGTATATTTGCCATATATCACAAACCCACAAGGTGCCTTATTGCTATTGTAAACTGTTTACCGACGGAATTAGAGCAGTAAAAATAAGTGTTTTGTCATACCCATGGTATACAGTCTGATATACCATGGCTGTCAGCCAATCAGCATTCAGGGCTCAAACCACCCAATTTATAAATTTAAGCAATAAGGCACAAGGGGGTGTGGTATATGGACTAAGAACAGCTAAGGGCTGTTCTTAGGTACGACGCATCGCAGAGTCAGCCAATCAGCATTCTGTAACGAATCTCCTCCTCGTCTGATGAGGAGTAGGAAAGATCGGACCAATGCGCAGCATGGTAAGTGTCCATGTTTTAATGAAATCACCGAACACTGAATACAAAAGAACAAGAGAAATCAATTAAAACCGAAACAGTTCTGTATGGTAAAACACAGACACAGAAAACAACTACCCACAAATCATAGTGGGCAAACAGGCTGCCTAAGTATGGTTCTCAATCAGAGACAATGATAAACAGCTGCCTCTGATTGGGAACCATACCAGGCCAAACACAGAAATACAAAAACATAGAACAACACATAGAATGCCCACCCCAACTCACGCCCTGACCAAACTAAAATAGAGACATAAGAAAGGAACTAAGGTCAGGACGTGACACATTCAGGGCTCATACCACCCAGTTTATAATATTATTTATATACACGGGCCCTTAAGCTTGTCTTTACCTGTGGACGTTTGCCTCAAATTTGAGCAAATTTCATTAAACTGTGTCTTTTATTATTTATCTTTGGCCATGTGCATCTGTTCCAAACCGTTAAACTGTGGTATTGCTAAATAAAACTCCTCTCTTAATCATTAAGAGTCTAAGCCGGATGGAATTTTTTAAAGACGGTCGTACCAGGGATCATTTAGCTTTTTGATAAAAAAATTTAGCACCCCTTTAAGTATCCCCCCCCAAAAATTAAAAAAATAATTTGATTAAACATTGAATTTGGCCTTACTGCTATTAGCAAATAGAAACATACTGAATTCATACATGGAAAAAATAAATCTAAAGGATGTTTGTTTTAAAATGTCTGTCATATATCTGAGAGATACAAGAAAGATAAGGAAATACACTACTTGACCAAATGCATGTGGACACCTGCTCATTAAACATCTCATTCCAAAACCATGGGCATTAATATGGAGTTGGTCTCCCCTTTGCTGCTACGACAGTCTCCACTCTTCTGGGAAGGATTTCCACTTGATGGAACATTGCCGCGGGGACTTGCTTCCATTACTCCACACCGCTCTCGACAAACCATTTCTGTATGCACCTTGATTTGTGCACGGGGGCATTGTCATGCTGAAACAGGAAAGGACCTTCCCCAAACTGTTGCCACAAAGTTAGAATCACAGAATCGTCTAGAATGTCATTGTATGCTGTAGCATTAAGTTTTATCTTCACTGGAACCATGAAAAACAGCCCCTTACCATTATTTCAGCTTCACCAAACTTTACAGTTGGCACTTTTCATTGGGGCAGGTAGCGTTCTCCTGGCATCCACCAAACCCAGATTCGTCCTTCAGACTGCCAGATGGTGAAGCGTGATTCATCACTCCAGAGAACGTGTTTCCACTACTCCTGAGTCCAATGGCAGTGAGCTTTACACCTCTCCTGCCGACTCTTGGTATTGCGCATGGTGATCTTAGGCTTGTGTGTGGCTGCTTGGCCATGGAAACCCATTTCATGAAGCTGACTTGTTGGAAAGGTGGCATCATATGACGATGCCACGTTGAAAGTCAGTGCGATCTTCAGTAAGGTCATTCTACTGCCAATGCTTGTCTATGAAGATTGCATGGTTGTGTGCTAAATTTGAATCACCTGTCAGCAACGGGTATGGCTGAAATAGCCGAATACACTAATTTAACTTTTGTACTTTTGTCAATTTAACTACTTTTACCCATATTTAACTAAACATATTGACACTAAACTACTTCCATATACACTGATTGTACAACACATTAGGAACACCTTCCTACTATTGACTTGCTCACCCTTTTGCCCTCTGAACAGCTTCAATTTGCCGGGGCATGGAATACAAGGTGTCAAAAGCTGGCCCATGTTGACTCCAATGCTCTCCCCTGTTGTTTCAAGTTGGCTGGATGTCCTTTGGTTGGTGGACCATTCTTGATACATAAGGGAAACTGTTGCGCATGAAATACCCAGCAGCGTTGTAGTTCTTGACACACTCAAACCGGTGCATCTAATTTGTTTTCTGAGGGGGAGCGGACATCGACTCTCGGGGGTTTTAACAGTGGAAATTGGAATTCATTCATTTTTTTGTACCATGTGTATGATCGCCTGTGTCCCTCCACTCCGTCTCAAGTCAAGTTTATTTGTCATATGCACAGGATACACATGGGTATACACAGTACAATGACGTTTTTAAAACATGCTTGGTCTGAATGGTCCAATGAAGAGATGAGCAGTTAATCTCTAGGACTAAATATTATAAATATGTCACTTTTTAAAGTTTTTTTAAGTGTCTGTCTTATATCTAGGAGATTTAAAAGAACTCAGGAAATATATATATTTTTACACATATTTAACCTCTTTTTTGGGGTAGACACAAAACTACCTCCATACTTCCATTCGTTTTTTAAACCAGTACTGGTAACTTTTATGGATTGTGGGGGGTGGTAGAGCAAAACGGAGAACATCATTGTGTTGCTGAGAATATTATCTTTCCACAGTGGGGTCACATTAGTTTGTAGCCCAAACGGTTCAGACTTTACAAACAGAAGTTGGCATGTGGATGGTACAGACTTCAGAATAATCATGTGGGGCTTGTGGGAGTCATAAAGTAAAGACCACTGTCGTGAGAGTGGGAGTGATCATATTTTTTTGTAGGCCAAACCGTTCCAACGCTACAGCCGTTTTTGTGAAGACCGATTTTCGGGATGTCTCATTGTCTGACAAACACCACTGTAGCTCGGACACTTTGCACCGCAGATGCGGAAGGCCAGCATAGGTGGAGAGATGGATTGAAACACCGCCCATGCAACAACAAAAAGTCTCTAGTTTAAACTGACTATTTGAGGTTCTAAGGAAGAAGTCCACTGCTTGACAGGCCTGAAGGTTAAATTCATGAGGGTTATATAGCCACACAGCTGCCTCGCCAAGGTTTCATACACCCCTCATAAAACCACACTCATGTTCACATGATTTAATGTATAACACATTAAACTGCCATGAATTTGGGTTGGAGGGAGAGTAGAGTGGTTATGGTGTGACCCTGTCAGGACTGGGCTCTAACTGTAACCTTGTTGAGTGCTGAGTGACTAATGACGGAGTGACGCACACAAGATACAGTAGGTACAAGTACAGCACGAGCGCAGGCAGGTGGAAACGATACCAGTCCTCTCTTTTCTCCTCTTTGTCAAGTAGTGCCTGAAGACGGTTTTATTGGTTTTCTCTGGAGAAAGTGACAGTTGGGGGAAGGGGGAGCGGTTGACAAAGTGCCCAGGTAGCATAGACTTCCATGATGGCACCAGCCCCGCGGACGGTGTGGGTTCTTCTCGCGCTGTCCGGTGTCCTGAATGTGCGCTCCTGCTGGACTTTTACTTGTCCTTCCATTTGCGAATGTTCAATGAAGAGCGATACATGTACCACAAACGGGAGAGAAACGGGAGAGAAACTCAGCTGCACGAGGGAAACGCAACTAAGGTCCCGAGTCGCTCCTTCGTTTATTCGAAACGTGTAAGTAGGCTACAATTCTATTCAGTTTTTGAGGAGGAATTGTGCAGATATTTTGAAATTATAGCGTCAATATGTATACAGTGTTTGTTAAAATGCACGTTTGTCGAGCTGATTATTTATTATTTGTTTTTTAAATTTAACCTTTCAATTCAACCAGTCGATTAAGAAACAAATGTGTATTTACAATGAGGGCATCAGTACAGTACCTACTGGTGTGCTTTGTCTTCATCATAATAACTTACGTTTTAAAACACGTTTTTTCTTTGTGTATTATTTCTAGAAGACTAATTCATCTGCCATTGACAGAAGTTTCAAGCAATGCCTTCAGGGGACTGATCAACGTGTCCAGAATGTGAGTTTCAATCTATCAAATACATGTATTTATTAAGCCATTTTCACCCATGACATACAGTTGAAGTCTGAAGTTTACATACACCTCAGCCAAATACATTTAAACTCAGTTTTTCACAATTCCTGACATTTTCGAGTAAAAATTCCCTGTCTTATGTCAGTTAGGATCACCACTTTATTTTAAGAATGTGAAATGTCAGAATAACCATAGAGATAATTATTTATTTCAGCTTTTATTTCTTTTCAACACATTCCCAGTGGGTCAGAAGTTTACATACACTCAATTAGTATTTGGTAGCATTGCCTTTAAATTCTTTAACTTGGGCCAAACGTTTCAGGTAGCCCAAAGCCCATTTTGGCCCATTCCTCCTGACAGAGCTGGTGTAACTGAGTCAGGTTTGTAGGCCTCCTTGCTCAAACACGCTTTTTCATTTCTGCCCACAAATGTTCTATAGGATTGAGGTCAGGGCTTTGTGATGGCCACACCAATACCTTGACTTTGTTGTCCTTAAGCCATTTTGCCACAACTTTGGAAGTATGCTTGGGGTCATTGTCCATTTGGAAGACCCATTTGCGACCAAGCTTTACCTTTCTGACTGATGTCTTGAGATGTTGCTTCAATATATTTCCCGCCTCATGATGCCATCTATTTTGTGAAGTGCACCAGTCCTTCCTGCAGCAAAACACCCCCACAACATGATGCTGCCACCCCTGTGCTTCACGGTTGGGATAGTGTTCTTCGGCTTGCAAGCCTCCTCCTTTTTCCTCCAAACATAATGATGGTCATTCTGGCCAAATAGTTCTATTTTTGTTTCATCAGACCAGAGGACATTTCTCCAAAAAGTACGATATTTGTTGCAAACCATAATCTGGCTTTTTTATGGCGGTTTTGGGGCAGTGGCTTCTTGCTGAGCGGCCTTTCAGGTTATGTCGATGTAGGACTCGTTTTACTGTGGATATAGATACTTTTGTAACTGTTTCCTCCAGCTTCTTCACAGGGTTGTTTGCTGTTGTTCTGGGATTGATTTGCACTTTTCGCACCAATGTACGTTCATGTCTAGGAGACAGAACGCGTCTCCTTCCTGAGCGGTATGACAGCTGCCTGGTCCCATGGTGTTTATACTTGCGTACTATTGTTTGTGTAGATGAACGTGGTACCTTCAGGCGTTTGGAAATTGCTCCCAAGGATGAACCAGACTTGTGGAGGTCTACCATTTCTTTTTCTGAGGTCTTGGATTATTTCTGATCTTTTGATTTTCCCATGATGTCAAGCAAAGAGGCACTGAGTTTGAAGGTAGGCCTTGAAATACATCCACAGGTACACCTCCAATAGACTCAAATGATGTCAATTAGCCTATCAGAAGCTTCTAGAGCCATGACTGTGGAGTGGACATTTGTGGAGTAGTTGAAGGACGAGTTTTAATGACTCCTACCTAGGTGTATGTAAACTTCCGACTTCAACTGTATATCGTCAGAGTGCCATTATTAGCCCTAGTGACGTTACCTGTTTTCTGTTGAACTCTGCCTTTTCAGTGTACTAGGTCTGTTTAAACTCCACTTGTGCACATTTATATACTTGTTTTATTTGTGTTGCGGAACACATACGGCTGGTAGCTGTTGTGAAAAGTGTGATATTGTATGAAAAATGACTCTAAATGCATGTTAAGAAGAGGAAAGGAGATGTCCACTTTGAATGCGTAGCTTTTGAAGAGTTAGCAACACATATCCTTTTAGAGAAGTAGTTTGGCGTTCTTTTATTTGTGATGTATTATTACTTGTCACCCGCTATTTAGGAGATAAAAAGCATGTCAATTCATATCAACAAATTGTTGGTTACTATAGGGGAAATACTGCTAAGCATGGTTGGTGAACCAACTCGGTGGCCTTGTGGTAAGAGTGTCGACTGGAAGGTTGCGAGTTCAATTTCTGCCGCGTCATTCCAAAGATTGTAAAAACGGGACCCAAAGCATCTCCTTTATTTAACTAGGCAAGTCAGTTACGAATAAATTATTATTTTCAATGACGGCCTAGGAACAGTGGGTTAACTGTCTTGTTCAGGGGCAGAACGACAGATTTGTACCTTGTCAGCTCGGGGGTTTGAACTTGCAACCTTCCGGTTACTAGTCCAACCACTAGGCTACCCTGCCACCCCATTAAGGAGATAGATTGGGGTTAAAGCTCTGTGATAGACTAACATCCAGTCCAGGGGGTTTACTTATACATCAAGCTGCCTCATGCTACAGAAACCCATTCTAGCTTGCACAAGCCAATCCATATGGAATATAATCATGAAAAGCGAATAAGAATCTTGTACTGAATAGGAAGATTATTTGTATCTCATTAATATCTGGTAAGATTTTGTGTGTTTTGCCTTATATGTCAGTAGTGTATTTGTATAGGTGTTAACTTAAACACACACAGTTAATATGCATAGAGGGTCTTGGTCTGAATATGAGGCATTGTGTGGATAGAAAGAGAATCGCACAGCCATTTACCATTGAAGTTTTCACTATGAATTTCATTAATCACTTTTGTTTTTGAATCTCATAGACACACAATAAAGTCTCAGAATGTGACTGATTGGGTATCAAAACCTGGTTTCTTGTGTGATACAAGACTGTGTTGGCACACTGAACTAAAGCTGCGAATGTGAATTTACTATTTACATTTTAATCATTTAGTAGACACTCTTATCCAGAACAACTTACAGTTAGTGCATTCATCTTAAAGGTTGAGTAAGTTAGAGTTTTTCGACAAATGTACCCAAATTTCTATTATATTTTATTCGTTTATATTTAGTGAATGCCATAATGTCGTTATTTTGTTAGATGCTTCTCCCAATTAGCTAAAATCATATTTTTTCAAAGACGTTTTAGCTGTCACGCTAGCTGTTCGGTCCAAACAGATTCACAAATGATGGGAATTTGTCATGCTATGAACACATTGTCTCCCACCAAGGCATGTGTTGCTAAGCAACCCCCCCTGTACTTGTCTGGGGAGGCCTGCTCCCTCTGTGACTAAAGCCAGTGTGAGAAATGTGCTAACAAATGTTTTTGCTGTGAAAATAAATAAATGCTGCATTCTGGCCAACAAAACTTATTTGCTAGATTCATGACAGTGTTGTTAGACAAATCAAGGAAAGTCAACTTCAAAATGTGATTTAGTTTTATTGGAATTTGCAGCTGTTGTTGGTAATTAATTAATCTGCTAGACTGTGATTTGACTTACTTTATCTTTAAGGTAGCTAGCTAAGAGAGACAACAACATTCCACAGTCATAACAAGAACATGTCTTCCTCACTGCCCTTTCCCACCTGGACAAAAGGAACACCTACAGTATGTGTGAATGCTATTCATTGACTACGGCTCAGTGTTCAACACCATAGTGGAAGCTGACCGCTAGGGTTAACAGTGAGCGCTGTTTCCTTCAAGTAGATTTCGGTTTTGACGTTGTGGACGGGAATGGCGGATGGGCGTAAGTTTGAATCAAGTGATAGAAAGTCGTTTTTAAAATATTTGTTTTAAGCCTATCCCAAACCTTAACCCTTATCTTAACCATTTGGAGTTAATGCCTGAATTTAAGAATTTGGAGTTAATGCCTGATTTAAACCTGACCTTAAAAATGTGTAGTTAATGCCTAAACCTAACCTTAAACACTTAAAAATTTGACGTTTGGAATTACTTAGATATTGACGTTTGAGAAAAATGTATGAATGTCTATTTCTGATGTGAGACTGTGAGAGCTGGTAGGACAACAACCTCTCCATCAACGTCAGCAAGACAAAGGAGTTGATCATGAACTACAGGAAACGGAGGGCACACCCCTATTCATATCAACGGGGCTGAGGTTTAAGCGGGTCGAGAGCTTTAAGTTCCTCAGTTTCCACATCACTAAGGATCTATCATGGTCCAAACTCACCAACACATTTGTGAAGAGGGCACTACAACGCCGCTTCCCACTCAGGAGGCTGAAAAGATTTGGCATGGGCCCTCAGATCCTCAAAATGCTCTACAGTTACCACCATGAGAGCATATTGACTGGCGGTATCAAATCAAATCAAATTTTATTTGTCACATACACATGGTTAGCAGATGTTAATGCGAGTGTAGCGAAATGCTTGTGCATCTAGTTCCGACAATGCAGTAATAACCAACAAGTAATCTAACTAACAATTCCAAAACTACTGTCTTATACACAGTGTAAGGGGATAAAGAATATGTACATAAGGATATATGAATGAGTGATGGTACAGAGCAGCATAGGCAAGATACAGTAGCTGATATCGAGTACAGTATATACATATGAGATGAGTATGTAAACAAAGTGGCATAGTTAAAGTGGCTAGTGATACATGTATTACATAAGGATGCAGTCAATGATATAGAGTACAGTATCTACGTATGCATATGAGATGAATAATGTAGGGTATGTAAACATTATATAAGGTAGCATTGTTTAAAGTGGCTAGTGATATATTTACATCATTTCCCATCAATTCCCATTATTAAAGTGGCTGGAGTTGAGTCAGTGTCATTGACAGTGTGTTGGCAGCAGCCACTCAATGTTAGTGGTGTCTGTTTAACAGTCTGATGGCCTTGAGATAGAAGCTGTTTTTCAGTCTCTCGGTCCCAGCTTTGATGCACCTGTACTGACCTCGCCTTCTGGATGATAGCTGGGTGAACAGGCAGTGGCTCGGGTGGTTGATGTCCTTGATGATCTTTATGGCCTTCCTGTAACATCGGGTGGTGTAGGTGTCCTGGAGGGCAGGTAGTTTTGCCCCCGGTGATGCGTTGTGCAGACCTCACTACCCTCTGGAGAGCCTTACGGTTGAGGGCGGAGCAGTTGCCGTACCAGGCGGTGATACAGCCCGCCAGGATGCTCTCGATTGTGCATCTGTAGAAGTTTGTGAGTGCTTTTGGTGACAAGCCGAATTTCTTCAGCCTCCTGAGGTTGAAGAGGCGCTGCTGCGCCTTCTTCACGATGCTGTCTGTGTGAGTGGACCAATTCAGTTTGTCTGTGATGTGTATGCCGAGGAACTTAAAACTTGCTACCCTCTCCACTACTATTCCATCGATGTGGATAGGGGGGTGTTCCCTCTGCTGTTTCCTGAAGTCCACAATCATCTCCTTAGTTTTGTTGACGTTGAGTGTGAGGTTATTTTCCTGACACCACACTCTGAGGGCCCTCACCTCCTCCCTGTAGGCCGTCTCGTCGTTGTTGGTAATCAAGCCTACCACTGTTGTGTCGTCCGCAAACTTGATGATTGAGTTGGAGAAGTGCGTGGCCACGCAGTCGTGGGTGAACAGGGAGTACAGGAGAGGGCTCATAACGCACCCTTGTGGGGCCCCAGTGTTGAGGATCAGCGGGGAGGAGATGTTGTTGCCTACCCTCACCACCTGGGGGCGGCCCGTCAGGAAGTCCAGTACCCAGTTGCACAGGGCGGGGTCGAGACCCAGGGTCTCGAGCTTGATGACGAGCTTGGAGGGTACTATGGTGTTGAATGCCGAGCTGTAGTCGATGAACAGCATTCTCACATAGGTATTCCTCTTATCCAGATGGGTTAGGGCAGTGTGCAGTGTGGTTGAGATTGCATCGTCTGTGGACCTATTTGGGCGGTAAGCAAATTGGAGTGGGTCTAGGGTGTCAGGTAGGGTGGAGGTGATATGGTCCTTGACTAGTCTCTCAAAGCACTTCATGATGACGGAAGTGAGTGCTACGGGGCGGTAGTCGTTTAGCTCAGTTACCTTAGCTTTCTTGGGAACAGGAACAATGGTGGCCCTCTTGAAGCATGTGGGAACAGCAGACTGGTATAGGGATTGATTGAATATGTCCGTAAACACACCGGCCAGCTGGTCTGCGCATGCTCTGAGGGCGCGGCTGGGGATGCCGTCTGGGCCTGCAGCCTTGCGAGGGTTAACACGTTTAAATGTCTTACTCACCTCGGCTGCAGTGAAGGAGAGACCGCATGTTTTCATTGCAGGCCGTGTCAGTGGCACTGTATTGTCCTCAAAGCGGGCAAAAAAGTTATTTAGTCTGCCTGGGAGCAAGACATCCTGGTCTGTGACTGGGCTGGATTTCTTCCTGTAGTCCGTGATTGACTGTAGACCCTGCCACATGCCTCTTGTGTCTGAGCCGTTGAATTGAGATTCTACTTTGTCTCTGTACTGGCGCTTGGCTTGTTTGATAGCCTTGCGGAGGGAATAGCTGCACTGATTGTATTCAGTCATGTCACCAGACACCTTGCCCTGATTAAAAGCAGTGGTTCACGCTTTCAGTTTCACACGAATGCTGCCATCAATCCACGGTTTCTGGTTAGGGAATGTTTTAATCGTTGCTATGGGAACGACATCTTCAACGCACGTTCTAATGAACTCGCACACCGAAACAGCGTATTCGTCAATGTTGTTATCTGACGCAATACGAAACATCTCCCAGTCCACGTGATGGAAGCAGTCTTGGAGTGTGGAGTCAGCTTGATCGGACCAGCGTTGGACAGACCTCAGCGTGGGAGCTTCTTGTTTTAGTTTCTGTCTGTAGGCAGGGATCAACAAAATGGAGTCGTGGTCAGCTTTTCCGAAAGGGGGGCGGGGCAGGGCCTTATATGCGTCGCGGAAGTTAGAGTAACAATGATCCAAGGTCTTTCCACCCCTGGTTGCGCAATCGATATGCTGATAAAATTGAGGGAGTCTTGTTTTCAGATTAGCCTTGTTAAAATCCCCAGCTACAATGAATGCAGCCTCCGGATAAATCGTTTCCAGTTTGCAGAGAGTTAAATAAAGTTCGTTCAGAGCCATCGATGTGTCTGCTTGGGGGGGGATATATACGGCTGTGATTATAATCGAAGAGAATTCTCTAGTAGATAATAGATAATAGGTAGATAATGCGGTCTACATTTGATTGTGAGGAATTCTAAATCAGGTGAACAGAAGGATTTGAGTTCCTGTATGTTTCTTTCATCACACCATGTCACGTTAGTCATAAGGCATACGCCCCCGCCCCTCTTCTTACCAGAAAGATGTTTGTTTCTGTCGGCGCGATGCGTGGAGAAACCCGTTGGCTGCACCACCTCGGATAGCGTCTCTCCAGTGAGCCATGTTTCCGTGAAGCATAGAACGTTACAGTCTCTGATGTCCCTCTGGAATGCTACCCTTGGTATGGCAACTGCTTGGCATCCGATCGCAAGGGGCTACTTAGGGTAGTGCATATGGCCCAGTACATCACTGGGGCTGAGCTCCCTGCCATCCAGGACCTCTATACCAGATGGTGTCAGAGGAAGGCCCTAAAAATGGTTAGACTCCAGCCACTCAAGTCACTGACTGTTCTCTCTGCTACCGCACAGCAAACGGTACCAATGCACCAAGTCTGGAACCAGCAAGACTTTGAACAGCTTCTACCCCCAAGCCATAAAACTACTAAAAAGTTAACTAAATAGCTACCCGGACTATCTGTATTGACTCTTTTTGCACTAACGTTTTTGCCTCATCAGACACGATGCTGCTACTGTTGACCATCTGTCACTTTATTCCTAGGTATATGTACATATCTACTTCAATGACCTTGTACCCCTGCACATCCACTCAGTACTGGTAGCCCTTGTATATAGTCAAAATATTATTACTCATTGTGTATCTATTATTACTTTTATTATTATGTGTTTTACTTTTCTATTACTTCTCTATTTTCTTTCTCTCTGTATTTTTGGGAAGGGCTCGTGATTAAGCATTTCACTGTTAGTCTACACCTGTTGTTTACGGAGCATGTGTAGCTAAGGACAGGGAAGGGGTCGAGGGGCCACCACCTCATTCCAGTTACATCCATATCCCATCCACCCCAATGCATTGCATTCATAACTGAGTCATACACTCATCTGGGGTGACAGCTTTACCCCAGCTTGGCTTGAAGTCAAGGACCCCTAGCTTCTCACAAGCCAACTAGTAAGACTCCTATTATGGTATTTTATCAGGGGGGGTGGCTTAATCTTGCCTGGTTCCAGATCTGTTTACTCTTACCTGTTTCCTATCGTCAGGGGACCAGGCTTACCCTAATCTGATCTGGTCAGGATGCAGCTGTCCCCTTATTGATAACTCAATTAGTGACTGGTTGAGGTTTTGATTGAGGTCTATTCCACCCCTCTTAGCTATCATTATCTCTTTATATAAGTTAATCAGTTCATCATTGAGTAATATTGAACCGAACCCTGCGTGTGTTATAGCTCTCTGCCATAATACGTTGATCACTCTCCAAGAGAAGTTCACCCCAAGCTTATGAGCTCATCAAGGTAAGGACAGACCAGACACCACATGTATTCCGGTCCACATCTACAAGGTTACTGCTTTCTCCGTGGCCCAGTTACCACTTAGAATTAGGGTCCAGAAGTGGATATATAGTGTATATAGCATATATATGTAGTATATCGATAAAGTCAATTTTACGCTCTCTGAGCCAGTGTTGCTTTGCAACTCACAAAATGTTACACTGAAAAATCAACACTAGGGCCTAGATTCAATCAGATCAAGTGTTTACAAGCGTTAACCAGCATTGGCCAACATCATAGCAGATGTTTTGGCGTGTTGGAGGTGTAACGGGTATGAGCTGACATATCGGTGAGTGGATGCATTTGTGTCCCATCCCTCTCCCTTATTATCCTACTGTGTTGGAAGTCACAACCCACTCCCTTCCTTATCATCCCTACCATATTAGACATCACAACCACTCCCTTCCTTATCATCCCTACCATATTAGATGTCACAACCCACTACCTTTCTTGTCATCCTACCATATTAGACATCACAACCCACTCCCTTCCTTATTATCCTACTGCGTTGGAAGTCACAACCCACTCCCTTCCTTATCATCCCCGTCACAACCCACTCCCTTCCTTAGTATCCTACTGCGTTAGAAGTCACAACCCACTCCCTTCCTTATTATCCTACCGCGTTAGAAGTCACAACTCCGTTCCTTGTTCATCCTACCCAACCCACTCCCTTCCTTATCAACCCTACCATATAAACGTCACAACCCACTCCCTTCCTTATCATCCCTACCATATTAGACGTCACAACCCACTCCCCTCAACCCTACCATATTAGTCATCCCTTATCAACCCTATATTAGAAGTCACAACCCACTCCCTTCTTATCATCCCTACCCAACCCACTCCCTTCCTTATCATCCCTACCATATTAGACATCACAACCACTCCCTTCCTTATCATCCCTACCATATTAGACATCACAACCCACTCCCTTCCTTATCATCCCTACCATATTAGACATCACAACCCACTCCCTTCCTTATCATCCCTACCATATTAGAAGTCACAACCCATTCCCTTCCTTATCATCCCTACCATATTAGACGTCACAACCCACTCCCTTCCTTAGTATCCTACTGCGTTAGAAGTCACAACCCACTCCCTTCCTTATTATCCTACCGCGTTAGAAGTCACAACCACTCCGTTCCTTGTTCATCCTACCATATTAGAAGTCACAACCCACTCCCTTCCTTATCAACCCTACCATATTAAACGTCACAACCCACTCCCTTCCTTATCATCCCTACCATATTAGACGTCACAACCCACTCCCTTCCTTATCAACCCTACCATATTAGAAGTCACAACCCACTCCCTTCCTTATCAACCCTACCATATTAGAAGTCACAACCCACTCCCTTCCTTATCATCCCTACCATATTAGACATCACAACCCACTCACTTCCTTATCATCCCTACCATATTAGACGCACAACCCACTCCCTTCCTTATCATCCCTACCATATTAGACGTCACAACCCACTCCCTTCCTTATCATCCCTACCATATTAGAAGTCACAACCCACTCCCTTCCTTATCAACCCTACCATACTAGAAGTCACAACCCACTCCTTCCTTATCAGCCCTACCATATTAGAAGTCACAACCCACTCCCTTCCTTATCATCCCTACCATATTAGACATCCCAACCCACTCCCTTCCTTATCATCCCTACCACATTAGAAGTCACAACCCACTCCCTTCCTTATCATCCCTACCATATTAGACATCACAACCCACTCCCTTCCTTATCATCCCTACCATATTAGACGTCACAACCCACTCCCTTCCTTATCATCCCTACCATATTAGAAGTCACAACCCACTCCCTTCCTTATCAACCCTACCACACTAGAAGTCACAACCCACTCCCTTCCTTATCATCCCTACCATATTAGAAGTCACAAACCACTCCCTTCCTTATCATCCCTACCATATTAGACATCACAACCCACTCCCTTCCTTATCATCCCTACCATATTAGACGTCACAACCCACTCCCTTCCTTATCATCCCTACCATATTAGACATCACAACCCACTCCCTTCCTTATCATCCCTACCATATTAGACGTCACAACCCACTCCCTTCCTTATCATCCCTACCATATTAGATGTCACAACCCACTCCCTTCCTTATCATCCCTACCATATTAGAAGTCAACCCACTCCCTTCCTTATCAACCCTACCACACTAGAAGTCACAACCCACTCCCTTCCTTATCATCCCTACCATATTAGACATCCCAACCCACTCCCTTCCTTATCATCCCTACCATAATAGAAGTCACAACCCACTCCCTTCCTTATCATCCCTACCATATTAGACATCACAACCCACTCCCTTCCTTATCATCCCTACCATATTAGACGTCACAACCCACTCCCTTCCTTATCATCCCTACCATATTAGAAGTCACAACCCACTCCCTTCCTTATCAACCCTACCATACTAGAAGTCACAACCCACTCCCTTCCTTATCATCCCTACCATATTAGAAGTCACAACCCACTCCCTTCCTTATCATCCCTACCATATTAGACATCACAACCCACTCCCTTCCTTATCATCCCTACCATATTAGACGTCACAACCCACTCCCTTCCTTATCATCCTTACCATATTAGACATCACAACCCACTCCCTTCCTTATCATCCCTACCATATTAGACGTCACAACCCACTCCCTTCCTTATCATCCCTACCATATTAGATGTCACAACCCACTCCCTTCCTTATCATCCCTACCATATTAGAAGTCACAACCCACTCCCTTCCTTATCAACCCTACCACACTAGAAGTCACAACCCACTCCCTTCCTTATCATCCCTACCATATTAGACGTCACAACCCACTCCCTTCCTTATTATCCTAATGCGTTAGAAGTCACAACCCCTCCGTTCCTTGTCATCCTACCATATTAGAAGTCACACCCACTCCCTTCCTTATCAACCCTACCTTATTAGAAGTCACAACCCACTCCCTTCCTTATCAACCCTACCATATTAGAAGTCACAACCCACTCCCTTATCATCCCTACCATATTAGAAGTCACAACCCACTCCCTTCCTTATCATCCCTACCATATTAGACGTCACAACCCACTCCCTTCCTTATCATCCCTACCATATTAGAAGTCACAACCCCTCCCTTCCTTATCAACCCTACCATATTAGAAGTCACAACCCACTCCCTTCCTTATCATCCCTACCATATTAGACGTCACAACCCACTCCCTTCCTTATCATCCCTACCATATTAGATGTCACAACCCACTCCCTTCCTTATCATCCCTACCATATTAGAAGTCACAACCCACTCCCTTCCTTATCAACCCTACCACACTAGAAGTCACAACCCACTCCCTTCCTTATCATCCCTACCATATTAGACATCCCAACCCACTCCCTTCCTTATCATCCCTACCATATTAGAAGTCACAACCCACTCCCTTCCTTATCATCCCTACCATATTAGACATCACAACCCACTCCCTTCCTTATCATCCCTACCATATTAGACGTCACAACCCACTCCCTTCCTTATCATCCCTACCATATTAGAAGTCACAACCCACTCCCTTCCTTATCAACCCTACCATACTAGAAGTCACAACCCACTCCCTTCCTTATCATCCCTACCATATTAGAAGTCACAACCCACTCCCTTCCTTATCATCCCTACCATATTAGACATCACAACCCACTCCCTTCCTTATCATCCCTACCATATTAGACGTCACAACCCACTCCCTTCCTTATCATCCTACCATATTAGACATCACAACCCACTCCCTTCCTTATCATCCCTACCATATTAGACGACAACCCACTCCCTTCCTTATCATCCCTACATATTAGATGTCACAACCCACTCCCTTCCTTATCATCCCTACCATATTAGACGTCACAACCCACTCCTTCCTTATCATCCCTACCATATTAGACGTCACAACCCACTCCCTTCCTTATTATCCTAATGCGTTAGAAGTCACAACCCCTCCGTTCCTTGTCATCCTACCATATTAGAAGTCACAACCCACTCCCTTCTTATCAACCCTACCTTATTAGAAGTCACAACCCACTCCTTCCTTATCAACCCTACCATATTAGAAGTCACAACCCACTCCCTTCCTTATCATCCCTACCATATTAGAAGTCACAACCCACTCCCTTCCTTATCATCCCTACCATATTAGACGTCACAACCCACTCCCTTCCTTATCATCCCTACCATATTAGAAGTCACAACCCACTCCCTTCCTTATCATCCCTACCATATTAGAAGTCACAACCCACTCCCTTCCTTATCATCCCTACCATATTAGAAGTCACAACCCACTCCCTTCCTTATCATCCCTACCATATTAGAAGTCACAACCCACTCCCTTCCTTATCAACCCTACCACACTAGAAGTCACAACCCACTCCCTTCCTTATCATCCCTACCATATTAGACATCCCAACCCACTCCTTCCTTATCATCCCTACCATATTAGAAGTCACAACCCACTCCCTTCCTTATCAACCCTACCACACTAGAAGTCACAACCCACTCCCTTCCTTATCATCCCTACCATATTAGAAGTCACAAACCACTCCCTTCCTTATCATCCCTACCATATTAGACATCACAACCCACTCCCTTCCTTATCATCCCTACCATATTAGACGTCACAACCACTCCCTTCCTTATCATCCCTACCATATTAGACGTCACAACCCACTCCCTTTCTTGTCATCCTACCATATAGACATCACCTCCCTTCCTTATCATCCCTACCATATTAGAAGTCACAACCACTCCCTTCCTTATCATCCCTACCATATTAGACGTCACAACCCACTCCCTTCCTTAGTATCCTACTCGTTAGAAGTCACAACCCACTCCCTTCCTTATTATCCTGCGTTAGAAGTCACAACCACTCCGTTCCTTGTCATCCTGCCATACTAGAAGTCACAACCACTCCCTTCCTTATCATCCCTACCATATTAGACGTCACAACCCACTCCCTTCCTTATCATCAATACCATATTAGAAGTCACAACCCACTCCCTTCCTTATCAACCCTACCATATTAAACGTCACAACCCACTCCCTTCCTTATCATCCCTACCATATTAGAAGTCACAACCCACTCCCTTCCTTATCAACCCTACCATACTAGAAGTACTCCCTTCTTATCAGCCCTACCATATTAGAAGTCACAACCCACTCCCTTCCTTATCATCCCTACCATATTAGACATCCCAACCCACTCCCTTCCTTATCATCCCTACCATATTAGAAGTCACAACCCACTCCCTTCCTCATCAACCCTACCATATTAGAAGTCACAACCCACTCCCTTCCTTATCATCCCTACCATATTCGACATCACAACCCACTCCCTTCCTTATCATCCCTACCATATTAGATGTCACAACCCACTCCCTTCCTTATCATCCCTACCATATTAGAAGTCACAACCCACTCCCTTCCTTATCAACCCTACCACACTAGAAGTCACAACCCACTCCCTTCCTTATCATCCCTACCATATTAGACGTCACAACCCACTCCCTTCCTTATTATCCTACTGCGTTAGAAGTCACAACCCCTCCGTTCCTTGTCATCCTACCATATTAGAAGTCACAACCCACTCCCTTCCTTATCAACCCTACCTTATTAGAAGTCACAACCCACTCCCTTCCTTATCAACCCTACCATATTAGAAGTCACAACCCACTCCCTTATCATCCCTACCATATTAGAAGTCACAACCCACTCCCTTCCTTATCATCCCTACCATATTAGACGTCACAACCCACTCCCTTCCTTATCAACCCTACCATATTAGAAGTCACAACCCACTCCCTTCCTTATCATCCCTACCATATTAGAAGTCACAACCCACTCCCTTCCTTATCATCCCTACCATATTAGAAGTCACAACCCACTCCCTTCCTTATCATCCCTACCATATTAGACGTCACAACCCACTCCCTTTCTTGTCATCCTACCATATTAGACATCACAACCCACTCCCTTCCTTATCATCCCTACCATATTAGAAGTCACAACCACTCCCTTCCTTATCATCCCTACCATATTAGACGTCACAACCCACTCCCTTCCTTAGTATCCTACTGCGTTAGAAGTCACAACCCACTCCCTTCCTTATTATCCTACTACGTTAGAAGCCACAACCACTCCGTTCCTTGTCATCCTGCCATACTAGAAGTCACAACCACTCCCTTCCTTATCATCCCTACCATATTAGAAGTCACAACCACTCCCTTCCTTATCATCCCTACCATATTAGACGTCACAACCCACTCCCTTCCTTATCATCCCTACCATATTAGAAGTCACAACCCACTCCCTTCCTTATCAACCCTACCACACTAGAAGTCACAACCCACTCCCTTCCTTATCATCCCTACCATATTAGACGTCACAACCCACTCCCTTCCTTATCATCCCTACCATATTAGAAGTCACAACCCACTCCCTTCCTTATCAACCCTACCATATTAGAAGTCACAACCACTCCCTTCCTTATTTTCCACCACGTTAGAAGTCACTAGAAAGTGTTGTCTCTATAAATTATAGAAATAATGACTCCAATGTCAACCCATTGATGTTAGGCTAATGCATGTTTTGTTGCATCCAATGGCAGTGTCCGCGATCAGGTAACGTAACGAACCGCTTATGGATTTGACAGTTCTAACACAGTTCCACCTCGGACACCTCCAAAATAACTGCTATGTCAATCTGATTGAGTCTAGTCCTAGGTCACACTGGCCAGTTTGCTATTGCGGAGTTCAGATGGTCTTGTCTTGTCATGGATGACTCACATTGGCTGGACTCACTCACTTTAGTCCAAGGATGATGATGCACTGAAATGGCTTTTTAATCGTTCTCCAAAAGTAATGCTAATTAAGATGGTATACAACAACTTAAGAGGGAAGGTACATACACACACAACACACACGGGCTGAGGGAAAATATAAGCATAGTGGGTCGCTAGGTTTAATTATTCTCTGGTTTAAGATGGAATCTAAATGGGTATCTAAATGGAAAGTGTTGGTTAATTACAGATCAGTCGGCGGTACGGTGGCTCGGAAAGGTCAAACGTATGGAGATCTATAAAAGGTATAATTAACACTAGAAGAAGGGGGTTGAGAGGGTGTGGGAGGTTGGTTTGGGATGGAGGATGGGTTGGAGGGTAGCAAGGGCATCGTCAGGAAGACAGGAAACAGTCAAGGGCATGTCACTAGAGCCTTCCTCACTGCATTTATTTGTTTTTTAAAGAAGTGTCATAACGCTTCTCTTCCTCTCTGAGCCTAGTCACCTTGACCACATCACAATACTTATTATTTCACTCTTCCATTTGCAGTCTACGCTCTGCATAATCTCTATTCGATGATTAACGGATATTCCTTTAGAATGGGAATGTACATTATGCTGTGTATTTTTCTGCCACAGTGAGATCTCTCAGAGTGACTGCATCAGGAACATAAGAAACCATGCATTCCTCTCTCTCCACAGCTTGGCTGAGATGTAAGTGTCTCACGCACGCACGCACGCCGCACACACACACACACACAAATTACAGAACTTTCATCTCAAAATTGTCAAGGTTTCAGTTGGTGAGATAACGTTTTGTTCCATTGGAGGCCATGGATTAGACTGTGTTGTCTCCTACCCTGATAAGTTCTGATGTTACTGTAATACACTGGTTAATGTGAAGATTTGTGGTTCATTGAACCTTGAATGAGCCATTATCTAAAGCCATTAGTCCGCATTGAATGAGCCATTATCTAAAGCCATTAATCCACATTGAATGATCCATTATCTAAATCCATTAGTCTGCCTTGAATGAGCCATTTTCTAAATCCATTAGTCTGCCATGAGTGAGCCATTTGCTAAATCCATTAGTCTGCCTTGAATGAGCCATTATCTATAAATCCATTAGTCTGCCTTGAATGAGCCATTATCTAAATCCATTAGTCTGCCTTGAATGAGCCATTTGCTAAATCCATTAGTCTGCCTTAAATGAGCCATTATCTAAATCCATTAGTCTGCCTTGAACACAACAATGCATGCAGAATATAATTTACTTACTTTATCCTCTTCATTCCTAGATATAACATTACTGTAACAAAAACATTTAAAAGTATGAGTCACAAGTTCACTCATGAGTAAAAATATATGTTACTTGATTGGGCTATTGGAAATCAATGTTAACTTTGTTTTAAATAAATGTTAATATTGTTCTGTTTTCTGTTATTCCTTAGACAGATACAGAACATCATAAATCTGATCAGTATAGAGAAGGGGGCCTTCACTGATCTGCCCAGGCTGAGATACCTGTAAGCCTTTATTACAAGTATAGTATATTGTTAGTTACCATACAACTGTAATTCCAGGTACAATACCTGTTTGTCAATGTTCAATTTATATATATATATATATTTACCTCTGTTTCTTTCTTCATCTCCTCTTTCCCACCTTCTCCTCTTTTCTCTCTCCCAGGAGTATCTGTAACACAGGAATAATACATTTTCCTGACTTCTCCACCATGTCCTCTTTGGTGATACTGGATAACTTCTTCCTGTACGTATCCAGAACTTGACCCACTTGAAACTGGATTACAAGTTGATGTTGGTCTACCTTATATTTTAAAATCATATGTTATGATAATATAGCTTCACCCATTTTAAGATAATATACACTCAACCCCAGTGTTGCCCTGCAATTTCAATTCCAATTTTTCTCACTGAAAAGGAACTGACCCTGGTCTGTGACATGACATGTTCAGTGGCCAGGCACTGATATTTAGTATCTCTTCTCTACTCTTTGCTTCTTTCTGCTCATCTCACCTCTCCTCTTCTCTTCTCCCCTTTTCTCTCTTATCCTCTCCTCCTCATTTCTGTGTTCAGTGAGCTGGGAGATAACATGCATCTCGACAGCATACCTGCCAATGCCTTTCAAGGTATCACAGAGGAGAGTGTGTACATGTGAGTATCAGTACAATACTATTACTTATTTTCAGCCATACTCCAAACAGCCATACTCCAAACAGCCATACTTTCTTGAGCAAATGACTCGTTTTGTGGGCTTTAATTTTCTCAGCATGTGTTTAGATCATTGATTAGAGAGTTCTCTCATCTAGGCGTTTCATGTAACCTAAGAATCGTTTCACTGCTGATTTCATTTAACCTCATCTAATTGGTTGCAGTAACCATTATAATTGTCAGGTTTAGGACCGGTTTAGGACCGGTTTAGGACAGCACTTGTAAATTATGTTTTTTAATCCTTTTCTGTTGTATGTCTGCAAGCAATTGTAAATCGGCGAAGCTGACATTGACAACCAATTCAAATGAAATGCTTAGAAATGTTTTTCTTCCAGGAAAATTATGAAAAATGGATTCAAGGAAATCAGGTCACACGCTTTCAACGGAACAAATCTGGATAAACTGTATGTATTCCCCTCAAACAATCAACATTTCTCTCCGCTGCTGCTGCGTTTCAGTTGTTACAACAAAGTGCCTGAAACACACACACATCCTCTCTCTCAGCAGGAGCTGCAGATGTGAGTTTTTCTAAGCCTGTTTTGCTGTTGTTTCAGAGTTGTGTCGAAGGCTTGGGTTAATCAAAGAAACTCAATGTACCAGTAAATAAATGTCTTGTGAGACAAAACATTGATTGGGTGCCCCGTTGTTTATTTTACCCCCTTGCCACGCTGAGGCGTCAGCGCCGTCTTGCTCTCGCCAGAATCGCTTTCAAGGAGTCTAAACAAACAAAGCTTAATAAGTTAGTTAGTTGAGATGAGGATCAGTTGGGCATCCATAGAAAAGTGTAGGTTTTAGAGAAGAAAAAACAAAAAAAGGGACAAATATCAGAATCCAAAAGCAAAACGCCCATATTTCACTCATTTATTGCAAGTATATAACTGTCATGGCTTATGCTCATCTGTGATGAAGACAAACATGACCTCATCTCATGTATTTGACTGTTTTCTTGTGTAGGATTCTGAAAGGAAACAGGTATCTGAGGAACATCCATGAAGATGCCTTTGAGGGGGCCTCAGGGCCAATGATGCTGTAAGTGAATACTTCCTTTGACAACAATAATGTAAAATTCACCTTCAGTATAATAGTCCATTCTTATAATATAAACGTCCTTCCTGCCACACTGACCTCCACAGAGCCCCAATATTTCCTGTTTCCCACCCTTCCTGCCACACTGACCTCCACAGAGCCCCAGTATTTCCTGTTTCACATCTTTCCTGCCACACTGACCTCCACAGAGCTCCAGTATTTCCTGTTTCACATCTTTCCTGCCACACTGACCTCCACAGAGCCCCAGTATTTCCTGTTTCACTACCTATAACGGACAATGTCAAACATACACATTAGTTATACATTTAACAAAGATTACATAGACAACATCTTACTACTGATCCATTTTTTGCATCCTGCTTTACTTTGTTAATATCTTTAAAAAAATATATAATGTTAATAAATTCTTATGGCTGCAGGGGCAGTATTGAGTAGCTTGGATGAAAAGGTGCCCAGAGTAAACGGCCTGCTCCTCAGTCCCAGTTGCTAATATATGCATATTATTATTAGTATTGGATAGAAAACACTCTGAAGTTTCTAAAACTGTTTTAATGATGTCTGTGAGTATAGCATAACTCATATGTCAGGCAAAAACCTGAGAAGAAATCCAAACAGGAAGTGAGAAATCTGAGGTTGATCGATTTTCAACCCAGCCCCTATTGAATTCACAGTGGGGTATGTATGAAGTTGCACTTCCTAGGGCTTCCACTAGATGTCAACCGTCTTTAGAAACATGAATGAGGCAGCTACTGTGTTGTGAGGCTGAATGGGAGCTGAATGAGCCAGGTGTCTGGCAGAGAGCCATGGGCTGGTCACGCGCAATTCACATGATAGCGACCTGCGTCCCATGGCTTTCCTACAGACAAAGGAATTCTCCGGTTGGAACTTTATTGAAGATTTATGATAACACCCTAAAGATTGATTCTATACTTAGTTTGACAAGTTTCTTCGACCTGTAATATAACTTTTTTAATTTTTCGGCCGACGTTCAGATGGACCTGCACGAGCGTTTGGATTTGTGTACTAAACGCGCTAACAAAAGTAGCTACTTGGACATAAATAATGGACATTATCGAACAAATCTGACACAGTGGTTGCATTAAGGAGAGGTATATCTATAATTCCATGTGTATAACTTTTATATCCATCTACATTGATGAGTATTTCTGTTGAATTGATGTGGCTATGCAAAATCACTGTATGTTTGTAAACTCATGTGTAAACTCATATTTTTTTAAATATAAATACGAACTTTATCAAACAAAACATACATGTATTGTGTAACATGAAGTCCTATTAGTGTCATCTGATGAAGATCATCAAAGGTTAGTGATTAATTTTATCTCTATTTGTGCTTTTTGTGCCTCTCTTTGGCTGGAAAAATGGCTGTTTTTCTGTGAGTTGGTGGTCACCTAACATAATAGTTTGTGGTGCTTTCGCTGTAAAGCCTATTTGAAATCGGACACTGTGGTGGGAGTAACAACGAGATTACCTTTAAAATGGTATAAGATACATGTATGTTTGAGAAATTTGAATTATGAGATTTCTGTTGTTTTGAATTTGGCGCCCTCCACTTTCACTGGCTGTTGTCATATCATCCCGTTAATGGGATTGCAGCCCTAATTAAAGTATGTTAGGGTGAAAGGTTAGGGTTAGCTCTGGGGTGGTAAGTAGCCCAGTGACTAAGGAGTTAGACTTGTTTGCCTGTTGGAATCCCGGGCCGGACCATGAGGGAAAAAAGGGGGATATTGCTCTGGCAACTGGAGTGCTGCTGGGTTCACATCCTAACAACAATCCCCTACTGTTGGGACCTTGATCAAGGCCCCACAACATACTCTCCATCCATTGCAGTTTTTTTATGTTTTCATTTTATCTGTTGATTCTGTCTCTTCACGGCAAAATCTACAGAGCTGAGATTGTTGTATGCCCCATATATATAGCATTCTATTGGTGGCAAGAATATTATATATTTTAAATTGAAAAACTCTGTTGGGTCAAGTGTAGTTTTTTGTACCAGTTCATAAACCATATGCCATGGAATTGGTACATCGAAAATCTCCTCCCATTTATTTTGCAACCTGTATGGCGAAGCTGTCAACATTTTTATCCTCAGATGAAATTGGTATATTTTTCTATTTAAGCCAGTTCCTTTCAGCCAATTTGTATCTTTAATATTTGGCAGGCAAACAAGTTCCATTCCTTCTCCCTTTTCCACTTGCCTCCTCCATTTTTGTGGTAGTGCTGCAATCAGTTGGTTGTAAATTTGGATTGAGCAGATATTCCCAGATATTTTCAACTGCATATGTGACATAACTGCTCCATTTCTATTTGTAATATCATGAATAAATATAATAACATTTTGAAATTTTTTTTCCATAACGAATGTTTTTATATTAATCAATATATCTGAGTTTAACCATACCATTTGTTGTAATATTTGTTATATTTTCTGGAGGATAAAACTGAAATTGTACCCAGCTTTGTATGGCTTGTTGAAGAAACGGCGATAATTTCATTTTCAATTAGTTGGAAATGAAAAGTTGTAATCTGTATGAAGGCAAAAAAGTCATTTTTGAACAAAGGATGAGCTTTCATTTCTTTTCATCCATGGGGGGGTGAAGAGAACAGAAGACAATTTTCAGTTGTTTGCCATAACTATAGACAATTAAGTTTCTATTGTTTCTATTGTAAAAAACACTGGTGTTTACTGTATGTTTGTCGTCCAGTGACATCTCCTCCACAGCTCTCCACACCCTCCCCCGTCGAGGCTTGGGACATTTGAAGGTCCTGATTGCCCGTTCTACCCCTTACCTGAAGACTCTACCCCCTCTGGAAAGCCTCTTAGAGCTAGAGGTGGCAGAGGTCACTTACCCCAGCCACTGCTGTGCCTTCCACACCTGGCGACGCAAACACAGGTAGGTACACATCACATATTGGTACACACACAGTTTGACATTCAAGAGTCTACTATAACCTTCCTGTTTTTCTCCTTATCCATCCAAAGGGAAAAAGTTGTCCTTGCACTCTCTCCGAACCTCAGAAGGCTGTGCGATGACGATAAAATCATGTAAGACAATTATTGCACCATGTATCAGGGGAAAGTTCTGTACACATGTAGCCGTCTCTATTGACAGGCTGTTTTTTAACCATTGATTGCACATTTTCTTTTCTTTTTTTGGTCTCAAATTCTCTGCTCAATGTTGTCTTCCCCTTTTCTATAGGGACCCATCAGCAGACAATGTAACAGACCTGTACGACATCAACCTCCAATACCCAGACCTGCAGCTGAGCCTGTGTCCTGGACCCTTCCAGTGCACCCCAGAGCCTGATGCCTTCAACCCCTGTGAGGACCTGCTGGGGTACTCCTTCCTCCGTGCAGTCACCTGGCTCATTACTGTGTTCGCTGTGGCTGGGAACATGACCGTGCTGATTGTACTGATCACCAGGTAAAGGGTTTTGACTAGGTGGTGTACAGCTACGACAGGAAGTGTCTTAGTAGCAAGTTAGGAAAACTTACGCAGCAGGTTAGTTGAATGAACAGAGCAGGTTAGGATAATTAGGTTAAGGTTAGGAAAAGGCTTAAGGTTAGCTAAAATAATCTCCTAACCTGCTACTGTCACGTGTGAAGGATTGGGAGACAGGCACAGAAATGCGTAATAGGGTTTTTTATTTCACCCAAATTACAGCGTGCCATGTAAAGGCACAGGGATGAAGACCAAACAAACACGTATACAAAACATGGGCTTGAGACCCAAACAAAGGAGTGAGAGTTGAGAGTACCTCGAATAAATACACAAGCGAACAATGATACCACACGGGACGAGACCCGTAATCATCTGCGCATTACAAGAGGGATCAATTTAATCTATTTAATTCTATGGGAAAGAACATGCTCATCTCTTATCCACATTACAGTGTGTGGTTTACTAAGACATGTTGCTTAATTAAATAAGATAAATATAATTAAAACAATATGGTTAAGGTGAAAAAAAATCATTAAAACAATATCATTAAAACAATGTTTCAATTGCTAAATATATTCAAGTGATTGCTGATCTTTTTAACATTTTTGATCATTCTCCTCACCAGTCACCAGAAGCTTAATGTCTCCCAGTTCCTGATGTGTAACCTGGCCTTCGCAGATCTCTGCATGGGGCTCTACCTCCTCCTCATTGCAGCCATGGACTACCACTCCCGCAAGGTACGGTAGTGGTAGTCCAACCACCTACCACTGGGAGTGGTAGTTCAAACACCTACCACCACTTACCACAACTCCTAAACTGCTCCAGAAGGGCTGCACTCTGGCTGACCCTGTGATGCTTGCTTTCCAATGTTTATACACTGTAGAAAAATACACTGCTCAAAAAAATAAAGGGAACACTTAAACAACACAATGTAACTCCAAGTCAATCACACTTCTGTGAAATCAAACTGTGCACTTAGGAAGCAACACGGATTGACAATAAATTGCACATGCTGTTGTGCAAATGGAACAGACAACAGGTGGAAATTATAGGCAATTAGTAAGACACCCCCAATAAAGGAGTGGTTCTGCAGGTGGTGACCACAGACCACTTCTCAGTTCCTATGCTTCCTGGCTGATGTTTTGGTCACTTTTGAATGCTGGCGGTGCTTTCACTCTAGTGGTAGCATGAGACGAAGTCTACAACTCACACAAGTGGCTCAGGTAGTGCAGCTCATCCAGGATGGAACATCAATGCGAGCTGTGGCAAGAAGGTTTGCTGTGTCTGTCAGCGTAGTGTCCAGAGCATGGAGGCGCTACCAGGAGACAGGCCAGTACATCAGGAGACGTGGAGGAGGCTGTAGGAGGGCAACAACCCAGCAGCAGGACCGCTACCTCCGCCTTTGTGCAAGGAGGGGCACTGCCAGAGCCCTGCAAAATGACCTCCAGCAGGCCACAAATGTGCATGTGTCTGCTCAAACGGTCAGAAACAGACTCCATGAGGGTGGTATGAGGGCCCGACATCCACAGGTGGGGGTTGTGCTTACAGCCCAACACCGTGCAGGACGTTTGGCATTTGCCAGAGGACACCAAGATTGGCAAATTCGCCACTGGTGCCCTGTGCTCTTCACAGATGAAAGCAGGTTCACACTGAGCACATGTGACAGACGTGACAGTCTGGAGACGCCGTGGAGAACGTTCTGCTGCCTGCAACATCCTCCAGCATGACAGGTTTGGCGGTGGGTCAGTCATGGTGTGGGGTGGCATTTCTTTGGCGGGCCGCACAGCCCACCATGTGCTCGCCAGAGGTAGCCTGACTGCCATTAGGTACCGAGATGAGATCCTCAGACCCCTTGTGAGACCATGTGCTGGTGCGGTTGGCCCTGGGTTCCTCCTAATGCAAGACCATGCTAGACCTCATGTGGCTGGAGTGTGTCAGCAGTTCCTGCAAGAGGAAGGCATTGATGCTGTGGACTGGCCTGCCCGTTCCCCAGACCTGAATCCAATTGAGCACATCTGGGACATCATGTCTCGCTCCATCCACCAACGCCACATTGCACCACAGACTGTCCAGGAGTTTGCGGATGCTTTAGTCCAGGTCTGGGAGGAGATCCCTCAGGAGACCATCCGCCACCTCATCAGGAGCATGCCCAGGCGTTGTAGGGAGGTCATACAGGCACGTAGAGGCCACACACACTACTGAGCCTCATTTTGACTTGTTTTAAGGACATTACATCAAAGTTGGATCAGCCTGTAGTTTGGTTTTCCACTTTAATTTTGAGTATGACTCCAATTCCAGACCTCCATGGGTTGATAAATTTGATTTCCATTGATCATTTTTGTGTGATTTTGTTGTCAGCACATTCAACTATGTAAAGAAAAAAGTATTTAATAAGAATATTTCATTCATTCAGGTCTAGGATGTGTTATTTTAGTGTTCCCTTTATTGTTTTGAGCAGTGTATATATACACAACATGTAAAGTGTGTTTTATGAGACCAGCCACCCAGACAGCTGATGAAACTGTGGGTTAGCATAACCAAAGAATTTCTGGTGAGGACGATGAACACACAGATGAGCTTCCCTAAGACGGTTTCTGAGAGTTTGTGCAGAAATTCTTTGGTTATGCTAACCCACAGTTTCATCAGAGTTGGGTGGGACCTGACTGCAGTTCGGCGTCATAACCGACTTTAGTGGGAAAATGCTCACCGTTGATGGCCACTGGCCCGCTAGAGAAGTGTGCTCTTCACGGATGATTCACGGTTGCAGCTGTACTGGGCAAATGGCAGAAAGCGTGTATGGTGTCATGTGGGCAGGCGGTTTGCTGATATCAATGTTGGGAACAGAGTGCCCCATGGTGC
This sequence comes from Oncorhynchus tshawytscha, assembly GCF_018296145.1. Classification (NCBI taxonomy): domain Eukaryota; kingdom Metazoa; phylum Chordata; class Actinopteri; order Salmoniformes; family Salmonidae; genus Oncorhynchus; species Oncorhynchus tshawytscha. The sequence continues at coordinate 93,407,055 of NC_056429.1, read as the reverse complement.
CGTTGGGGTTTATGGTATGGCTAGGCATAAGCTACGGACAGCGAACACAATTTAATTGCATTTTACCGATGGCAATTTGAATGCACAGAGATACCGTGACGAGATCCAGAGGCCCATTGTCGTGCCATTCACCCGCCGCCATCACCTCATGTTTCAACATGATGATGCACGGCCCCATGTCGCAAGGATCTGTACACAATTCCTGGAAGCTAAAAACATTTCCCAGTTCTTCCACGGCCTGCATTCTCACCACCAGACATGTCACTCATTGACAATATTTGGGAAGCACTGGATTGATGTGTATGACAGCATGTTCCAGTTCCCACCAATATCCAGCAACTTCGCACAGCCATTGAATCAAATCAAAATCAAATTTGATTTGTCACATACACATGGTTAGCAGATGTTAATGTGAGTGTAGCGAAATGCTTGACCTTCTAGTTCCGACAATGCAGTAATAATCAATGAGTAATCTAACCTAACAATTCCACACCTACTACCTTATACACACAAGTGTAAAGGGATAAATAATATGTACATAATGATATATGAATGAGTGATGGTACAGAACGGCATAGGCAAGATGCAGTAGATGGTATCGAGTACAGTATATACAGTACATATGAAATGAGTAATGTAGGGTATGTAAATATGACCTTAGTTCTTTTATTTAGGTCTTTGTTTTAGTATGGTCAGGGCGTGAGTTGGGTGGGTTGTCTATGTTCGTTTTTCTATGTTGGTTTTTGAGTTTGGCCTGGTATGGTTCTCAATTGGAGGCAGGTGTCGTTAGTTGTCTCTGATTGAGAATCATACTTAGGTAGCCTTTTTCCACCTGTGTTGCGTCGGTTTTGTTTTCAGTCTTTGTGTGTCTACACCAGACAGAACTGTTCCGGTTGTTTCTTAGTTGTTTTGTTTTTCAGTGTTCAGTTTACTTTATTAAAAAGTTGAACACGTACCACGCTGCGCATTGGTCCTCACCTTCCTCCACCGACAACGGCCGTTACAGGCATAGTTTAAAGTGGCTAGTGATACATGTATTACATAAAGATGGAGAGATGCAGTAGATGATAAGAGTACAGTATATACATATACATATGAGATGAGTAATGTAGGGTATGTAAACATTATATTAAGTGGCATTGTTTAAAGTGGCTAGTGATACATTTTTTACATCAATTTCCATTATTAAATTGAGCTGGAGTTTAATCAGTATGTTGGCAGCAGCCACTCAATGTTAGTGGTGGCTGTTTAACAGTCTGATGGCCTTGAGATAGAAGCTGTTTTTCAGTCTCTCTGTCCCTGCATTGATGCACCTGCACTGACCTCGCCTTCTGGATGATAGCGGGGTGAACAGGCAGTGGCTCGGGTGGTTGTTGTCCTTGATGATCTTTATGGCCTTCCTGTGACATCGGGTGATGTAGGTGTCCTGGAGGGCAGGTAGTTTGCCCCCGGTGATGCGTTGTGCACTACCCTCCGGAGAGCCTTACGGGTTGTGGGCAGAGCAGTTGCCGTACCAAGCGGTGATACAGCCCGACAGGATGCTCTCGATTGTGCATCTGTAGAAGTTTGTGAGTGCTATTGGTGACAAGCCGAATTTCTTCAGCCTCCTGGGGTTGAAGAGGCGCTGCTGCACCTTCTTCACAACGCTGTCTGTGTGGGTGGACCAATTCAGTTTGTCCGTGATGTGTACGTCGGGAACTTAAAACTTACTACCCTCTCCACTACTGTCCCATCGATGTGGATAGGGGGGTGCTCCCTCTGCTGTTTCCTGAAGTCCACAATCATCTCCTTTGTTTTGTTGACGTTGAGTGCGAGGTTACTTTCCTGACACCACACTCCGAGGGCCTCACCTCCTCCCTGTAGGCCGTCTCGTCGTTGTTGGTAATCAAGCCTACCACTGTAGTGTCGTCCGCAAACTTGATGGCCACGCAGTCATGGATGAACAGGGAGTACAGGAGAGGGCTCAGAACTCACCCTTGTGGGGCCTCAGTGTTGAGGATCAGCGGGGTGGAGATTTAATTTTAAAAATTTTAATTTTACCTTTATTTAACTAGGCAAGTCAGTTAAGAACACATTCTTATTTTCAATGACGGCCTAGGAACAGTGGGTTAACTGCCTGTTCAGGGGCAGAACGACAGATTTGTACCTTGTCAGCTCGGGGGTTTTGAACTTGCAACCTTCCGGTTACTAGTCCAACGCTCTAACCACTAGGCTACCCTGCCGCTACCCTGCCGCCCTGAGATGTTGTTACCTACCCTCACCACCTGGGGGCGGCCCATCAGGAAGTCCAGTACCCAGTTGCACAGGGCGGGGTTGAGACCCAGGGTCGTTTAGCTCAGTTACCTTAGCTTTCTTGGGAACAGGAACAATGGTGGCCCTCTTGAAGCATGTGAGAACAGCAGACTAGGATAAGGATTGATTTAATATGTCCGTAAACACACCGGCCAGCTGGTCTGCGCATGCTCTGAGGACGCAGCTGGGGATGCCGTCTGGGCCTACAGCCTTGCGAGGGTTAACACGTTTCAATGTTTTACTCACGTCGGCTGCAGTGAAGGAGAGTCCGCAGGTTTTGGTAGCGGGCCTTATCAATGGAACTGTATTGTCCTCAAAGCGAGCAAAGAAGTTATTTAGTCTGTCTGGGAGTAAGACATCCTGGTCCGCAACGGGGCTGGTTTTCTTTTTGTAATCCGTGATTGACTGTAGACCCTGCCACATACCTCTTGTGTCTGATCCGTTGAATTGCAACTCTACTTTGTCTCTATACTGACGCTTTGCTTGTTTGATTGCCTTGCGGAGGGAATAGCCACACTGTTTGTATTCGGTCATGTTTCCGGTCACCTTGCCCTGGTTAAAAGCAGTGGTTCACGCGAATGCTGCCATCAATCCACAGTTTCTGGTTTGGGAATGTTTTAATAGTTGCTGTGGGTACGACATCGCCGATGCACTTTCTAATGAACTCGCTCACCGAATCGGCGTATTCGTCAATGTTGTTGTTAGACGCAATGCGGAACATATCCCAATCCATGTGATCGAAGCAGTCTTGAAGCGTGGAATCAGATTGATCGGACCAGCGTCGAACAGACCTGAGCGTGGGAGCTTCTTGTTTTACAGCCTGATCAACTCAATGTGAAGGAGATATGTCGCGCTGCATGAGGCAAATGGTGGTCACACCAGATACTGATTGGTTTTCTGATCCACGCCCCTACTTTTAAGGTATTTGTGACCAACAGATGCATATCTGTATTCCCAGCCACATGGACTCCATAGATTAGGGCCCAATGAATTCATTTCAATTGATTGATTTCCTTATATGACCTGTAACCCAGTAAAGTCTTTGAAATGGTTGCGTTTCTATTTTAGTTCAGTGTATTTCTGTAATGACTCTTTCCGATTTGGACACTAACGTTGTATTTTATGGTAGGAGTTCTAGTCTATAACCAATAATATAGTTGTATTGTAGAAGTTCTAGTCTATAACCAATAATACAGTTGTATTGTAGAAGTTCTAGTCTATAACCAATAATACAGTTGTATTGTAGAAGTTCTAGTCTATAACCAATAATACAGTTGTATTGTAGGAGTTCTAGTCTATAACCAATAATACAGTTCTATTGTATTGTAGGAGTTCTAGTCTATAACCAATAATATAGTTGTATTGTAGGAGTTCTAGTCTATAACCAATAATACAGTTCTATTGTATTGTAGGAGTTCTAGTCTATAACCAATAATATAGTTGTATTGTATTGTAGGAGTTCTAGTCTATAACCAATAATATAGTTGTATTGTAGGAGTTCTAGTCTATAACCAATAATACAGTTCTATTGTATTGTAGGAGTTCTAGTCTATAACCAATAATACAGTTCTATTGTATTGTAGGAGTTCTAGTCTATAACCAATAATATAGTTGTATTGTAGGAGTTCTAGTCTATAACCAATAATACAGTTGTATTGTAGAAGTTCTAGTCTATAACCGAAAATACAGTTGTATTGTATTGTAGGAGTTCTAGTCTATAACCAATAATACAGTTGTATTGTAGGAGTTCTAGTCTATAACCGAAAATACAGTTGTATTGTAGGAGTTCTAGTCTATAACCAATAATACAGTTCTATTGTATTGTAGGAGTTTTAGTCTATAACCAATAATACAGTTGTATTGTAGAAGTTCTAGTCTATAACCAATAATACAGTTGTATTGTATTGTAGAAGTTCTAGTCTATAACCAATAATACTGTTGTATTGTAGAAGTTCTAGTCTATAACCAATAATACAGTTGTATTGTAGGAGTTCTAGTCTATAACCAATAATACTGTTGTATTGTATTGTAGAAGTTCTAGTCTATAACCAATAATACTGTTGTATTGTAGAAGTTCTAGTCTATAACCAATAATACAGTTGTATTGTAGGAGTTCTAGTCTATAACCAATAATACTGTTGTATTGTAGGAGTTCTAGTCTATAACCAATAATACAGTTGTATTGTATTGTAGAAGTTCTAGTCTATAACCAATAATACAGTTGTATTGTAGAAGTTCTAGTCTATAACCAATAATACAGTTGTATTGTAGAAGTTCTAGTCTATAACCAATAATACAGTTGTATTGTATTGTAGAAGTTCTAGTCTATAACCAATAATACAGTTGTATTGTAGGAGTTCTAGTCTATAACCAATAATACAGTTCTATTGTAGAAGTTCTAGTCTATAACCAATAATACAGTTCTATTGTATTGTAGGAGTTCTAGTCTATAACCAATAATACTGTTGTATTGTAGAAGTTCTAGTCTATAACCAATAATACAGTTCTATTGTAGGAGTTCTAGTCTATAACCAATAATACAGTTCTATTGTATTGTAGGAGTTCTAGTCTATAACCAATAATACTGTTGTATTGTAGAAGTTCTAGTCTATAACCAATAATACAGTTCTATTGTAGGAGTTCTAGTCTATAACCAATAATACAGTTCTATTGTAGGAGTTCTAGTCTATAACCAATAATACAGTTCTATTGTAGGAGTTCTAGTCTATAACCACTAATACTGTTGTATTGTAGAAGTTCTAGTCTATAACCAATAATACAGTTCTATTGTATTGTAGGAGTCTTAGTCTATAACCAATAATACAGTTGTATTGTAGAAGTTCTAGTCTATAACCAATAATACAGTTCTATTGTATTGTAGGAGTACTATAATCACGCTACGGACTGGCAGACGGGCGGGGGCTGTGGCGTGGCGGGGTTCTTGACGGTGTTCGCCAGCGAGCTATCTGTCTACACGCTGACCATGATAACATTAGAGCGGTGGCACACCATCACCAACGCCATGCACATCAACAAGAGGCTGCGGCTGAGGCATGTGGTGATCTTGATGGCTGGAGGGTGGGGTTTCTCCCTATTGGCCGCTCTGCTTCCCATCCTGGGGGTCAGCAGCTACACTAAGGTCAGCAGAATGTTTTACGTTTAGGGCCCATATTTACAAAGGGCCGGTTTCCCAGACACAGATGAAGCCTCGTCCTGGACTATAAAGCCCTTTCAATCTCCATTGCTCTTTAGTCCAGGACGAGGAACTGATCCTATCCTACTCGGCTGCTTTTTGAATACAGGCCCAGATTTACAAACATTACATTTACACACAACAACCATGGTGTTATATAGTAGATGAAAATTCAGCCTTTTTATTTTCGCTGTAAAATAACTAAATGACAATTGCTGTTGTTAAAAGGAGTTTATATATATTTATATTTGATTTTCTTCCAGGTGTCGATCTGCCTGCCCATGGACATCGAGTCCCTAGCCTCTCAGGTGTATGTTGTAGCCCTCCTCCTCCTCAACGTCGCTGCCTTCTTCATCATCTGCTGCTGCTACGTACGTATCTACATGTCCATCCACAACCCCGACCTAGCAACCCGCCACGGCGACGCCAGGATCGCCAAGCGCATGGCCATCCTCATCTTCACCAACTTCCTCTGCATGGCACCCATCTCCTTCTTTGCCATCTCGGCGGGTCTCCACATGCCCCTCATCACCATCTCCCACTCCAAGATCCTCCTCGTCCTCTTCTACCCAATCAACTCCCTCTGTAACCCCTTCCTCTACACCATATTTACTCGAGCATTTCGGAAGGATTTGTGTCTATTGTTGAGTCGCTGTAGTTGTTGCCATGCCAGAGCGGAGTTCTACAGGGCACAGAACCTGGCAACAAACACTATATCGCCTAAGGGTAGGTCTACATCCCCCAGAAAGCCTCACTCTTTCAGGTTCTATGCCTACCACATCAAGATGCAGGGATGCTTCCTCAGCAAGGGAGGTGGAGTGTGTGACTAGTCTCAGTCAGTCAGAACTAAGGGTACAGCCACATTGAGATTTTGGTCGCGTGGCCCTGCTCAGACGTTGCATCAACCAATGGCTGCGTGCCACATCATTGACAGTGTCGTCAACTGACAGATCGCTGTAACATGTGGTTAGCTAATACGTAAAATGCCTATCCAGACATTGTAAGATCTGGCATGCGTCAGCAACGCCTGGGCAGAGAACACACCCTGAAAATTCCAGATTGAGCCAATGGTTTTTCAATGGGAGTCATCCGTTATCCAGATGAATGACAACAGATTGTCTGTCAAAAATACACAAAGCATTCAATTCAACTTTTGATGAGAAAAAACGGGCAATGATGTACGTCATATACAATTTCATCCTTGTTTATGCATCTCGTTGTCCAGGCCCTGTGATAGGCTAGCGTTCTGTCCAAAGGTTGTACTGTACATTAAGCTGCCTCACACTACAGAAATAAGAGAGGCTCCTGCCTCTATGAGCTTTTCTGGCTTGCACAAGCCACGCCTCAATGTGGCCATAGCCTTAATCTCTGCTGTAACAAGGTGATTGAGCATCTGTGCCCCTCCCTTGTCGATTATGGCAGCCCCCCGGCACCTCTCTGATTCAGAGGGGGTGGGTTAAATGCGGAAGACACATTTCAGTTGAATGCATTTAGTTGTACAACTGGTATCCCCCTTTCCCGTCATTGTAAATGACATCATTGTAAATAAGCATTTGTTCTTAACTGACTTGCCTAGTTAAATAACGGTTAAATTAAAAAAATTAAGACAAGCACATGGGAGTTCTCTGGGCAGGCCATATCAGGGAAGGAGCTGCTGCCGGCCTCCAAGCTGCCATGCTGGTTTGGCGTGAACGTGTTTTAGAGTATTGTTGTTGAGCGTAATAATGTAAAAAGTAAAGTGCATTGTTTGTAACTTGATGTGGCAGATTGGAGCCCAACAAGTTATAGCACAACCTTTTCATTGCTAATACTGTATTTTTCCTTGTGTACATTTTAAAGGGGAAGGCCCGTTTTGTATATGTGTACATTTTATAGGGGAAGGCCAGTTTGCATGTGTACATTTGAAAGGGGAAGGTCAGTTTGCATGTGTACATTTTATAGGGGAAGGCCAGTTTGTATTTACGTATGTTTTAAAGGGGAAGGCCAGTTTGTATTTACGTATGTTTTAAAGGAAGGCCAGTTTGTATTTACCTTAAGTCTGATGCATTGGTAGCTTAGAGTAATGTCAACACGTGCATTTCCCTTATGTTTAATTGAAACTTGTAATAAACTATATTTTTGTAATTCTGTGTGTGAGATGCGTTTCCCTGGTGTTGTACCCAGTTGATGTCTCCATGGACTCTGCCCTATCCCAAGAATCTGTGTGCTGCATAGACAATTTAACCAGAATTTACTCAATCTCAATTTTATTGGAAATTGACTTCCTGCTATTTGCTAAACTTTGTTTGGCTTTCAATTAAGTAAGCTGAGCAGCTAATATTTTTGATCACATGAACCTGTATGCAAAGACAGGCTATGTCCCAAATGGCAACTTATTCCGTATAGGGCCCTAGTCAATAGTGCACTATATAGGGAATAAGGTGGCATTTGGGACAGATAATGTAAAGCATCCAATTCCCATAACCTTTTCCCTTTACTGACACAATAATGGGATTCAAGAATCAGCCCAACTATAATACCCAATGTCTGTTGAGTTTCAGTAGTATTCCTTGAGTTTCTCCTTACTGCAAGTTTCTTCCAATGAGTGTTTGTGTTCCACTAACAGTGAAATGTGAGATCCACCTCATAAGCTAATGTAGCTAGCTACGCTAACCAAACTCTACAAAAACAGAAAAGCGTCCCGAACAGAGCAGCATGGACAGTCACAGCGGTGTTTCTGTGTCTTAATGTCAACATGGGCCCAGCCCTTGAGGTGTGTGTGCTGGAACATTTACTATAGAAAAGTCAGTGGCGACTAACTGGAGAACATGCTGACCAATAGGGCCTTAGCAGAATACCAACCTGTGAACACCACTCACATAACTAGAATGAAATGTGCTTAGTCATACCGTATATCAAAAATAAAATCACAACAGCTGTCAAAGATACAGGAAGTTTCAGGAAAAAATGTTAAATGCAGAGATTATTTGTTCGTTGGACATTGTGGGATCTTAGTCTCTAAAATTAATTATGTAAGAAATAGCAATGGAAATGCTTTTATGCGCAGATATGGATATAATAACAATCTTACCGAAGTAAACTTGGAGTCACATGATATGTTGTGTGATCATCCCACTACGATTCGGGAAAGCATGCAGTTTATTAGGCTACAGATGAAATAAGTTATGAACTTTACAGGGTGGTAGAAGTGCAGTGATCTTGATGCTCTTTTAGAATAAATATTGAGGGTCTTATTATGGTGACATGATGATCGATAGCCGACACTATTTGTGAGCTGTTGGCTACAGTGGTGTAAAAATACCCCCAAAAACTATTTTAAAGTATCTGTACTTTATTTATTTTTGACAACTTTTACTTCACTACATGTACTTCGTACTCCATACATTTTCTCTGACGCCAAAAAGTACTTATTACATTTGGACAGGAAAATTGTATAATTCACACACTAATCAAGAGAACATCCCTGGTCATCCCTACTGCCTCTGATCTGGTAGACTCACTAAACACAAATGCTTCATTTGTAAATTATGTCTGAGTGTTGGAATGTGCCTCTGCCTATCTGTAAAAAAATAAAAAACCATTTGAAATTATTTATAATTGATACTTAAGTATATTTTTACTATTACTTTTGATACTTTAGTATATTTAAAAGCTTAGACTTTTGCTCAAGTAGTATTTTACTGGGTGACTTTCACTTGAGTCATTTTCTATTAAGGTATCTTTACTTTTACTCAAGTATGACAATTGGGTACTTTTCTACCACTGGTCATCGGCTAGAGCACATGCTCTTTAGAAAAAACAGCTTGTGACACAACTAAATTGGTGGAGTTGAAAATGCGATGGAAACACGTTGAACTTTAGATTTTTGTTCGGTACATTGTGCACACTGTCATCACGCACTGATATTTATCTGCAACAAATCATATTGGTGGAAACCACATTGGTGGGAAAACGTGCATATTTCAGAAAGAGGATTTTTTGAATCCTCCCATGAAAATCTGTTGCTAATTGGAGGGAAACATAGCTATGAAGTGACATTTTTCCTAGTCTATGTACATTCACCTTCAAAAACTAAACAGCAGCAGGGTTCATATTAATGCTTATATTTCATTGTCAGTGAAAACAGAATAAGGTATTTGAATTTACATTGCAGACCAGGCAACCATACCATGAATGGATTTGGTACATATAAACAATAAAGAGAGCACCATTAAAAATGACTAAGCTCTGCGTTTGGACCAACTTAGTGCTCAGTGCTCCTTTAATGGCATTACACAACAAATACAAAAATATAAATAAATAGTTACATAAACAAAATGAACAACTCAAAAAGCCCTTTGTGCACTGTGGTGGCTGGTGAAAAGTAGTGCACTATATAGGGAACAGGTTGCCGTGTGGGACGGACACATTACTCGTCCAGACATTTTTCTTCAGATTAGAAGCCTGCATAGATTATTGTATGTTCTAGCTCACTGAACAACTGTGGTTTTCCCCATTAACTTCAAATGATATTATTCTCTCTATATATTCATGTTTTATGCACCTCGTTGGACACATTTAAGACTAAGTCAAGGCTGTATCCACATGGGTGAAATACAGACCAAGGTTCTGTTCCAATATTCACACTAGCATGCTACTTAGAATGTACTACCATTGCATCCCAAGAGGTATTGTATGAAACCCCTCTTCGCCTCTGAACTATTCTCGTATGGACATTGGAACATAACAGAAACCCAGTCACCACTCTGCCTCGCCGACAGCCTTAGAGAAGACATAGTCCTTTCCTCCATAACACATCACCCCATCCTTCAGATAGAACTTCCACCGGTTCTTACTGCGGTGAATCTGAAGTGGTAACAAACACACATCATTACTATACAGTCATTAGAAAGCATGGACATTGATCAATCAATCAATCATCTTGAAAGTATAAAAAACTATGAAAATATATATTCAACTGAAGATCTCGTACAATGCTGTGTACTACTCCCTTCAAATAGTACCCGTAAAACACCAGTCTCAACGTCAACAGTGAAGAGGCGACTCTGGGATGCTGGCCTTCTCGGCAGAGTTGCAACGAAAAAGCCATATCTCAGACTGGCCAATAAAAATAAAAGATTAAGATGGGCAAAAGAACACAGACACTGGACAGAGGAACTCTGCCTAGAAGGCCAGCATCCCAGAGTCGCCTCTTCACTGTTGACGTTGAGACTAGTGTTTTGGGGGTACTATTTAATGAAACTGCTAGTTGAGGACTTGTGAGGTGTCTGTTTCTCAAACTAGACACTCTAATGTACTTGTCCTCTTGCTCAGTTGTGCACCGGGGCCTCCCACTCCTCTTTCTATTCTGGTCAGAGCCAGTTTGCGCAGTTCTGTGAAGGGAATAGTACACAGGGTTGTACGAGATCTTAAGTTTCTTGGCAATTTCTCCCATGGAATAGCCTTCATTTCCCAAACTTTTGAACGGTAGTGTGTGTGTGTCATACACACTATACACAGTTATTAGAAATCTGTTTTTACCAGGAAGACATTAGAAATCAAAGGTTCAGAAATCAATGCTTGTATTCTATCTATATATTGTTTAATCAATATATGTTACACCCATCATCAATATGAAAGATAAAGGAAGAGGATGTTTTATCTACACCACTAGGAAGCTGAGGCATACCGTATTTACAACACTAGGAAGCTAAAGCATACCTTATCATACTGACACACTAGGAAGCTGAAGCATACCTTATCATACTGACACACTATCACATTGTCAGTGTCAAAGAGATCAGGAATGTCCTGCTCACTCACGTCATCCCCAGAGTTTAAAGGATCCTATCAGGGAGGGAGAAAGAAAAAGGGGACAGAAAGATGAGGGAGGACAGTGAAAGAGGCGGGGGGGAGAGAGGGAGTGAGCGAGCGATAGTTAGAGATAAAGAGGGGGGAAGAGAGAGAGTTATATGGGACACTGGATGCTCATGATTAGCACCAAGGTTGTGGGATCAAGTACTGAAAATGCAGACACTTTATGGCTTTGGATAAAAATGTCTACTAAGGTATTTAGCTGTTTTGATTTATAGAACAAGCAGAACATAGTTTTAACCTTGCATTCCCCATCTGAAACACCCTCAACCCAGATGTCAATGACAGCTCTGTATAGTGGTGAGGTGTCAGAGGCACAGTCAACATATTTTAATATGTTTGGACCCCAGGAAGAGTAGCTGCTATGGGGATCCCTAATAAATACAAATACAAACATCAGAGACAGAGTCAACATATTCAGAGGCAGTCAACATGTCAGAGACAGCTCAGCAGTCAAAGACATCCAACAGACTTCACATCCTCCTCCAGCACACTGACTTAAACTAGGTTAATCTCTGGTTTTGTTCATGCCAATAAGGCATAACAGGACCCAAATACCGTTAGGTATTGTCAAATGATGCAACAACACCAACTACAGATTTTGGTACAGGTTCAGCAGCATCGGGAGATTCTCCATTTAAAATGCATGTTTGTCCAGGCCCAGGCTTGATCTGTGTCCAGGTAACCAGACAGGCCCGGGCTTGATCTGTGTCCAGGTAACCAGACAGGCCCGGGCTTGATCTGTGTCCAGGTAACCAGACAGACCCGGGCTTGATCTGTGTCCAGGTAACCAGACAGGCCTGGGCTTGATCTGTGTCCAGGTAACCAGACAGGCCTGGGCTTGATCTGTGTCCAGGTAACCAGACAGGCCCGGGCTTGATCTGTGTCCAGGTAACCAGACCCAAATAGTCATTTTGAAAAACAAAAAGGACAGGATGCATCTCTTTTCCTCAATAACCTTTTCTTACCTCTTCCACTGTGATTTCATCCATCCCCACACTGTCACCACTGGAGCTGGAGATGCCATCATCACTGCTGCCATCTACCTCCTGTAGGGCCTGGAGAGCCTCCACAGTCATCATTCCTAGGAACTCATTTTCTCCCATCGCACCTGTAACCACACTCTTAGCTTGTTCAACTCATCTATGGCTGCGTTTACACAGGCAGACCATTCTGCTCTTTTGACCAATCGCATCAGCTCTTTTCACATCTTTCAGATCTTGTTCAGAATGGATCTGATTGGTCAAAAGACCAATCAGTGAAAAGTGAATCAAATATCAGAATTGGACTGCCTGTGTAAACGCAGCCTATTAGAATGATGCAGCAATTGTTAGGTAACAAAGCAATCACTTCCCTAGCATAACTATTGTTGACAATGCTGCACACCTCCTTCCAACTCCTCCACCTCCTCAGAGCTGCTGTCTGCAGGCCCGTCCAGCTGGATGATGTCTGCCAGAGCATCATTGTAGTTGTAGTCTTTCAACAGGGCCATCTCCAGCTGTGGAAGATGGAACAGGAAGTGTTATGAACTACCAATTGAGACCAGATGCCCTAAATACTCATGGAGATCTGAGAGAATTTGACTGGTGTTAGCAATATGACAAACACTCCACCTAGCCCTCTGACAGGTTAGGGGTGAGTTTAACCAGATTGGTTAAACCTACAGTATGAAATCCTCTCAAATCTACAAGGTTCTAGGGATTGGATTTGCAATTGGGCCTTAGTCCCATCTCCTGTCTTACCTTGGTAGAATCCACAGGTAGACCCTCCAGGTGGGTTGTCATATCAGCCACCGCTCCATGATCCTCCTGTTTCACCATCTCTCTGGCCTCAAACTCTGACCCCTGACCCATAAACCCTGACCCTTCAGACAGGGTCGTCTCCATCTTGACCTGGGTAAAAACAAACATGATTATATAAGCTGTATGTTGAACCTTGGCTCAGGTCTCTTGTTTTCAAATGGAACCCGTTGCCCTATATTTATAGTACACTACTTTTGACCAGCGCCCTATGGGCCATGATCAAAAGCAGTGCAGTATATAGGGAATAGGGTGCCATTTGTGAGTAAGCCTATGTCTTCTGAAATATAGCAGTACCCTGTCTTGCCACTGTAAAAACATGAGATGGTTGACTGTTTGAAGAAGATATGGCGGAATTATTTACCTGAAGGCTTGGCATGTGGGCAGAGCTGGAGGACAGGCTCATGTCTAGTGGCTGTGGACTGTCAAAATCAATCCCATCCAGATTGAAATCACCACTGTCGAAGGGGCTCTCTGGGGGGTGAGATGGCAGTTGGGCTGGGGGCTGGAAGGACACTGGAGTCTGACCAGAAAAGGTTGCCTGAGCTGAAGGAACCTGTGGCTGCTGAACAAAATTATTCTCCTGAACTGGGGGCTGGACCACAGGTTGGGGTAGTAAAGGCTTCTCATTAGGTGGCTGGGGAAAAATACATTATTTTTTTGTAAAACACATTTGCAAAACCCAAAGTGCTACAATAAAAACCATCAAGATGGTGATTCACCTGGACCGGAGGAATCAGGCTCTTCTGCTCTGTGGTCTGAGGATCCGCTCTGGGAGGAGCCACAGGCTGTGGGGAAAAAGGTTCAGTCTTCGGAAGGGCCATGGTCTTTAGGACAGTAGAAGGGACCACTGTGGCTGACTGCTGGGAAGCTGAGCTGGGATCTCTCCACTCCACTACAGGTACCCCTTGCCTGGGTTGGACCTGGGAGAGATGGCGATGACCGGCTGGAGTCTGGGTCACCATCACTGGGACATTGACCTTATAAAGCTGGCCTTAGGGAGGCAGAGGAGAGGAATCGATAAGTAAAAGGATCCATTCTAGAAATGTGTATCCATAGCCAAATCAAATAAATCTAATTTTATTTATCGCATACACATGGTTAGCAGATGTTAATGCGAGTGTAGCGAAATGCTTGTGCTTCTAGTTTCGACAATGCAGTAATAACCAACGAGTAATCTAACCTAACAATTTTACAACAACTACCTTATACACACAAGTGTAAAGGTATGAAGAATATGGACATAAAGATATATGAATGAGTGATGGTACAGAAAGGCACAGGCAAGATGCAGTTGATGGTATCGAGTACAGTATATACATATGAGATGAGTAATGTAGGGTATGTAAACATTATATTAAGTGGCATTGTTTAAAACCTCTAGTGACTCCCCATCCCGTATGAGGGAGCGTAATCGTCGACTGACACTAAGTAGCATAACGCAACGGACATAAATATTCCTATTCATGAAAATCACAAGTGAAATATATTGAGACACAGCTTAGCCTTTTGTTAATCACCCTGTCATCTCAGATGTTCAAAATATGCTTTACAGCCAAAGCTAGACAAGCATTTGTGTAAGTTTATCGATAGCCTAGCATAGCATTTTGTCCAGCTAGCAGCAGGTAACTTGGTCACAGAAATCAGAAAAGCAATCAAATTAAATCGTTTACCTTTGATGAGCTTCGGATGTTTTCACTCACGAGACTCCCAGTTAGATAGCCAATGTTCCATTTTTCCAAAAATATTATTTTTGTAGGCGAAATAGCTCCGCTTGTTCTTCACGTTTGGATGAGAAATCGCCCGGAAATTGCAGTCACGAAAACGCCGAAAAATATTCCAAATTAGCTCCATAATATCGACAGAAACATGGCAAACGTTGTTTAGAATCAATCCTCAAGGTGTTTTTCAAATATCTATTGATAATATATCAACCGGGACTGGTGGCTTCTTAATAGGATAGAGAGAAACAATGGCCGCATTTGTCCTTTATGCACCAAACACTCTGAGAGACTTCAGCTGACCACTGACGCAATGTTGACGTACAGGCTCATTTTTCAAAATAAAAGCCTGAAACAATGTATTGTGACACTAGACACATTAGGGAAGCCATTGAAAAAGGGATCTGGTTGATATCTCATTCACTGCTCAATAGGGACGCATAGGAACGCAGAGCCTTCTAAATAAGAGTCCCTTCCTGTTTGGATTTTTCTCAGGCTTTTGCCTGCAACATCCGTTCTGTTATACTCACAGACAATATTTTTAAAGTTTTGGAAACTTTAGAGTGTTTTCTATCCTAAGCTGTCAATTATATGCATATTCTAGCATCTTGTCCTGACAAAATATCCTGTTTACTACGGGAACGTTATTTTTCCAAAAATGAAAATACTGCCCCCTAGTCACAAAAGGTAATTAAAGTGGCTTGTGATATATTTTTACATCAATCTTTCCATTATTAAAGTGAGCTGGAGTTGATTCAGTATGTTGGCAGCAGCCACTCAATGTTAGTGATGGCTGTTTAACAGTCTGATGGCCTTGAGATAGAAGCTGTTTTTCAGTCTCCTGGTCCCAGCTTTGATGCACCTGTACTGACCTCGTCTTCTGGATGATAGCGGGGTGAACAGGCAGTGGCTCGGGTGGTTGTTGTCCTTGATGATCTTTATGGCCTTCCTGTAACATCGGGTGGTGTAGGTGTCCTGGAGGGCAGGAAGTTTGCCCCCGGTGATGCGTTGTGCAGACCTCACTACCCTCTGGAGAGCCTTACGGTTGTGGGCGGAGCAGTTGCCGTACCAGGCGGTGATACAGCCCGACAGTATGCTCTCGATTGTGCATCTGTACAAGTTTGAAAGTGCTTTTGGTGACAAGCCAAATTTCTTCAGCCTCCTGAGGTTGAAGAGGCGCTGCTGCACCTTCTTCACCACGCTGTCTGTGTGGGTGGACCAATTCAGTTTGTCCGTGATGGCTATGCTGAGGAACTTAAAACTTACTACCCTCTTCACTACTGTCCCGTTGATGTGGATAGGGGGCTACTCCCTCTGCTGTTTCCTGAAGTCTACGATCATCTCGTTTGTTTTGTTGACGTTGAGTGTGAGGTTATTTTCCTGACACCACACTCCGAGGGCCCTCACCTCCTCCCTGTAGGCCGTCTCGTTGCTGTTGGTAATCAAGCCTACCACTGTAGTGTCGTCCGCAAACTTGATGATTGAGTTGGAATCGTGCATGGCCACGCAGTCGTGGGTGAACAGGGAGTACAGGAGAGGGCTCAGAATGCACCCTTGTGGGGCCCCAGTGTTGAGGATCAGCGAAGTGGAGATGTTGTTACCTACCCTCACCACCTGGGGGCGGCCCGTCAGGAAGTCCAGTACCCAGTTGCACAGGGCGGGGTCGAGACCCAGGGTATCGAGCTTGATGACAAGTTGAGGGTACTATGGTGTTAAGTGCTGAGCTGTAGTCGATGAACAGCATTCTCATATAGGTATTCCTCTTGTCCAGATGGGTTAGGGCAGTGTGGTTACGATTGCATCGTCTGTGGGCCTATTGGGGCGGGAAGCAAATTGGAGTGGGTCTAGGGTGTCAGGTAGGGTGGAGGTGATATGGTCCTTGACTAGTCTCTCAAAGCACTTCATGATGACGGAAGTGAGTGCTACGGGGCAGTAGTCGTTTAGCTCAGTTACCTTAGCTTTCTAGGAAACAGGGACAATGGTGGCCCTCTTGAACCATGTGGGAACAGCAGACTGGGATAAGGATTGATTGAATATGTCCGTAAACACACCAGCCAGCAGGTCTGCGCATTCTCTGAGGACACGGCTTTATCCAAATGGGGACTTACCACATTTTAATATACTATTAATTCTGCCCAGAACTATACCAGTGTCAAAGGAGTGTATATTATAAGTGGTCAAACAGAGTGACTCATGTTCTTTTTAAATTAAGTTTGTCAAAACGCGTGCGTGTATGGAGGTTTAAGCATGCTGTGGCCCTTCTTACCAGAGGCCGTCTGCAGTGTGACCCCTGCAGGGATCTGGACTGGGTAGGTCATCCCGGGAGGAAGAGAGAAGGTGGCCAGAGTCCCACCGTTGTTCTGCAACACAATGAGATGCTTTACACATATTGGACCTTAGAAGAATTTAAAATGTATTTTGATTTGTTTAACACTTTTTTGATTCCATGTGTGTTATTTCATAGTTTTGATATATTCACTATTATTCTACAATGTAGAAAATAGTAAAAATAAAGAAAAACCCTTGAATGAGTAGGTATGTCCAAACTTGTGACTGGTACAGTACATAGAGAAATGATCACACAGGATTTTGTAAAAATACAATTGGTAAAGAAAAAAATAAACAAAAAGATATGAATCCCAGCCCCCTGTCCCATTCCCCCCCAGCCCAACATCACCCACAGGCCGACGTCACAACCAGCTCCCCATCCCATTCCTCCCCCAAGCCCAACATCACCCCCAGCTCCCCATCATGTCTCCATCCAAACCCCCACATGGAAAACATTTTTTCCACCACGCCTAGCAACAGGTTGGTTTTTAGTCCCCCATTTCATATAAAAACAGGTGTGTTAAATACAGTCTGAACAAACTTAATTTATAAATTGATGGTTGGGATTACAGGATACCAAAGTATTATTTTTCCATATTCTGTTCCAGTTAAAGGGATGTTCAGATTCACTTAGATCTGTGGCCCATACCTTTTTAATGGCTGGCTCAGATTGAGCGTTCCAAAAGTTGTTTAAAAACAGAACAAAAATAAATGCATGCATAAAAGTATATTAACAAGTTACAGTTCAAAAAAGGAAATCAGTCAATTGAAAAAAAATGTAGTAGTGTAGCAGATATACACCAAGTGTACAAAACATTAGGAACACCATGACAGACTGGCCAGGTGAACGCTGGATATCGATACGGTATGTAATTGTAAAAACAAACAATCCTCTTAAAACAGCTTACTTACTGCCACAAAACAAATCATTGGTGTTGATCACTGCTGCCGGCCCGGCTCTGATCATTGGTGCCGACAACTTGGCATATAAATCAGGTTTTGGCGCCAACATAATACACATTGTTTTTGCACAATTGTGTGCCGCCTCATGAATCTCCCGGTCGCTGCCAGCTGCGACACAGCCGGGATCGAACCCGGATTTGTAGTGACACCTCTAGCACTGCGATACAGTGTCATCTACAGGCTGCCAGTGGGGCCTCCCCGCCTACAGGCTGCCAGTGGGGCCTCCCCGCCTACAGGCTGCCAGTGGGGCCTCCCCGCCTACAGGCTGCCAGTGGGGCCTCCCCGCCTACAGGCTGCCAGTAGCTCTTCTTCCAAATAACATTTTGCAGATATTATGTACTGCACAACAAATGTTAAGTACATAAAATGTACGACAGTTTTGTGTAACTTGCCTTAGCAGTGAAACTCTGGACGTGTTGACCTGCAGGGATCACCATAGAGGCTGGGGATGAAAGGAGGAATGGAATGATTAGCTTAATCAATTAAATACGTAGCGATCTGCATGCAATAATCAATTGGCCTGATTAACTCACACACTGTAGAAAATGCAACAATTACCCGATATGGTGGATCAACTCATTGATTTGTGAAATAGGCCTAGATAGCAATGGGTGAGTTGTTCTTCGGGTGCATCCCAATAATATCTAATGTTCCTGAAGTTTACACTCTTCTTCCAACAAATCTAAAAGCATTGGATTGGTGGAGGCATGGAGGGAGTTTCCACCATATTTCCTTTATCAGTCATTTCCAGTGAAGGGAAGTGAACAATTGCACACTTTGGTAGGAAGGAGAGATATCTGGGAAGTACCCTTGGACATAAAAACATTACCTGCAGGTTTTGAAAAAGTCTGTCCATAGTTTGGAGGGAGCTGCAGCACAAAGTTGGATGAGTTGATGGTGTTCTTCATGAGGGCCAAGCCATCCACTGCTTTGGACTGCATAATCTTTGACTCCCAGAGCTACAGATTAAATGTTGGTTTGCTAGTTAGTTGATTTGACAAAAGCCATTCCAAATATGATTGCAGTTCCAGTTACACAGCAGTAGTATTACTGCAGTAGGGTCTATGCTCTTTTCTTGATTTCATCACTTCAATGTGATACTGTATATTCTGCAGTATTTATATACGTTATGAATACAGTTATTTTTTGTGAAGAGGGCAGGCAGTTAAGTCCACTGTGTGTAACAAAGTGAAGTCATTCCAGTCAGAGAGGACTAACGTCAGCAAGAAGAACGGGGAGAAGTACCACAAAGGCTGGCGGTGTTGAGTCGATATCGCCATCTGCCGGCCTCTGCCGTAGGGGAGAAGATCGTGCTTATCAAAATCCTTGAAGTCCCACTCACCTGTCTCAGGTCATCAAGGACACGGTCCTCCAGTCCTTCATCCAGAAACACCTCCCGCATGCTCTCAATCACATCATCTATGATGGACAGGTAGAGCTTCGGCTGGAGGGGTTTTCAAGGAGGATACAGGGAAGCACGAAGGATTATTAGTTAGCTAGTTAACAGTATGTAGTCAAGTTAGCTAGCGTTAACAACTAGTTATTTGGCTGATTGACAGTTTGGCAATCAAGAAGAGTAAAGTTAGTGACATGGCTATGTCGAGACACATTATCAAGTTACTAAGTAACCAAAACAACAACATAATGATCGGTTTATGGGCAACTTGCTCCTTACCACATGACTTGAATTTGATAGCATTTCGAGGGTCTAAGATGGTGAATTGGTCTCGCTAGCTAGCGCGAGGTAAGCAAAATAGCTAACGTTAGCTAGCAGACAAACAGAAAATATTGACAGGAATTTTCTATTTCAATATTAACAGATCTGTGGTTTCTGTAATTCTTTCCTAAGTGGACATTGATATAGCGGACCTTGGTTTCAATAACTAAAAACAGCTAGCTACTTCAAACTGCAGGCTGTCGACTGCAACACAGGTGTGACCTTTGACCTCTACATTTGTTCAACTCCTCCCTCTTCTCAGAAACGCATGCATAAAATGCAAACGTATTCAATTTGTTTTAGTTATAACTAGCACTGAAGTCATATACACATACATACAATAAAAAAAAAATATATATAGTTTTATATGTGAGTGCAGGCCATTCCTGCATTTCTAGGATTACATAACCATACTTCAAAGATATTGACCTATGGAAAAATAAGAGATGAGAGCTTGCATGCTTAGCTGTGGAAAAAGGCCATGGTTAGCTAGCTAAACAACAAAGCTAAACAACAAAAGCTAGCTAAACAACAAATTAGGGGATCAACATTTTATATAATTACCCAATTTTTCCTTAAAATTTAAAATACACTCAGTTTTTGGAACTAAGCCTAAACACTATGGGGTAGTTTCTCAAACAGATTGATCCTTGTCCTGGACTAGCAACCAATCTTGCATTACCCATCTCATATGTATATACTGTATCCTATTCTACTGTATCTTATTCTATGCCGCTCTGACATTGCTCGTCCATATATTTGTATATTCTTAATTCCATTCCTTTACTAGATTTGTGTGTATATGTTGTGTAGATATTACTTGTTAGATATTACTGCACTGTCGGAGCTAGAAGCACAAGCATTTCGCTACACACGCAATAACATCTGCTAAACACTTGTATGTGACCAATAAAATTTGATTTGATTTGTAAAGCAATCTCAACAAGAACCTCCATTGAAAGTGCTTTTTCGTCCAGGACAAGGCTTAGCCTAATCTGTGACCGGGAAACTGGCCCTGTGAATGTCTACAAGGTATTTCCTCTTTTATAAAGAGCTTCTGCAACCTCCTGTCAATGTATAATCTTCTGAGAGAACTGTAAAGTGCATTGTGATGGTAGGGCTGTGTGTTGGGTTGTTAGTTCCTCCAATAATAATAATAATAATATATATTTTTTTTTGTAGCCTACTTCGATTCTTCCATGGCTGGATGCCAGTCTGTTTCTGCTCTCTTGCCAACTCCTTACAGAATTGTCATGTCTGGCACCCAGGCTAAGTTATAACATGTTAATATCCATACATACAGGGATACAAAAGGGCCAAACAATATTATGGAATGTCAACCTTTTGATTTTATTTTAACCTTCATTTCACTAGGCAAGTCAGTTAAGAACAAATTCTTATTTACAATCACACCCTCCCCGGAGGATGCTGGGCCAACTGTGCGCCGCCCTATGGGACTCCAAATCACAGCCAGTTGTGATACCGCCTGGATTTGAACCAGGGTGTCTGTAGTGATGCCTCTAGCACTGAGACGCAGTGCCTTAGCTCGCTGCGCTACTATAAAAACAATATAAAAACAAGTGTTCATCAGCCACATGTAGGTCACTTTTAAAGATGTCCTTGTATCAAGGCATCCTGTGTTTTGTCTCGATTCGAAGGCTTCCTCACGATGAACGAGACTTGGAAGTATGGTAATGTGAGACTTGATCATCATCACTACTGTGGTGTGCAGCCTGATTGCCTATGTGCTTCTGTCTCAATCCACTTCTTCTCAATTTCCACCTACAAAAAGGACAGACCAATATGGTTTAGTTTCATTATGGAATACCCCCTATGGCACCACTGGACACAGATGTCAATTCAACATCTATTCAACGTTGGTTCAACATCATTTGATTGACATGACATGGAAACAATGTTGATTCAACCAGTGTCTGCCCAGTGGAGCAGGACAATGATAGAAGGGTTTGCTAGACGACAGTATGGGACCAACCTTGTCAGCTGGTGTCACAGTAATAACTATGCTATATCAGACAATATTATGTGTTGGATGAAATATATACCAAGTTCCCCTAATAAGTCGCAAATCATGATTCTGCTTTGGAACTAACAAAAATAGAGCAAAATAGAAACAAACAAAATTAAGATCAACCACAGCATTATAGATATTAAACAGTATTATATATACAACACATTATATATATTAAACTTGTTATCTAATATAATAATATCTCAGGCCTTACCTGACAATGATAGTGGGTCCTGTTCCGGTGACATGTTTCTGAGGCTGAACGTCACTATCTGTGCCCAGTGACGTCACTCTGGTCTGTGAGACCACAGCCCCTACCATCTCACACTCCATCGTGACAAACGGATACCAGTCAGTGGGGATCTCCTGATCTGAACCAAGCTCTAATTTACAGGAGAAGGTATGGGGATTTTCTACTGCTGTGAGAGGAAAAAGGGAGATTGTGTTTTCTAGCCAAGCTGTAGTATAACAAACCCTAATACTATAAAGACTTTATGTATTTTAGCTAAACTGATTAGGGAACATAAGTTACATTTTAACATAGCCTATATTGAAACATGTTTTGGTAAATGTAACATGTAAAATAAAGCCAAATCAGAATAAGCCAGCATTCCATACAAAAAGGGATTATCAATAGACCATCATCAATCGATCATCAAAGACAGCCAGACTATTCCTCTTAATCCTTACCCATGTTCTTAGCATGCAGTCTGTCGATCCTCCACACCATGACCGAGTACACATCCTCATACTTAACTGTCCCCACGGTAACTTGCATGACCGGCTGTGACTCAACAGCACTGACTGTCTTGTAGCGCATC
This sequence comes from Oncorhynchus tshawytscha, assembly GCF_018296145.1. Taxonomy (NCBI): domain Eukaryota; kingdom Metazoa; phylum Chordata; class Actinopteri; order Salmoniformes; family Salmonidae; genus Oncorhynchus; species Oncorhynchus tshawytscha. Next base: position 93,384,339 of record NC_056429.1, on the reverse strand, counting down.
AGTTCTACTCTACAGGCATCCGGAGGAGAGAACTTGAGCAGCCGGGACCTGTGGAACACCAAGTCATTGATGCACTTGTGGAAGTGTCAGTCACTGATCTCCATCCAGCCCTCAAGGAGGTCGTCCTGAAAGACCACAATGGAAATTAAAGGACCACAATTGAAATAGACCTAAGTCAACCTTTTGGTGTCACCCTGGATGATTCTACTAATTGTGTTGTCTTTTGATATGCAGGTTAAATTGTATGTATGTGTTGATATGTGTGTTAAGAAACGAACACCCAACCTCCTCAGAGCCGTAGCTGGCGTCGAAGCAGAGGAGCCCTAGGTCGTTGTTCCTCGTAGTGCCGTTTTTGCGACAGGGGCGGAGTCAGCCTAAGAATCTCCTCCATGGTCTCTAACAGATCCTCCATGTCGCCGTATTCCGTGGTTCCAAATTTCAGCAGCTGCTCCACCTCAGCCTCGTGGGACACCTCCAGCTTCAAATCAAATCAAACTTCATACATTGTTGATTGTTGATTAAACGCCAAGCTAAAAACATGTTTTTTTTAAAAACGTGATTAAAAATTGTTTTTAAAAAGCCCTCTTACCTTGTGGTGGTAGCGCTTCTTCTCTGTGTAAGACACATCCTCCACCTTCACTGTCTGGATGTTGCGAGGCTCTCCGTTGCTCTCCAGCTTGAGATCTGAAAACAGTGCAGTGAGGCTGCAGCTAAAACTCTTTGAAGGGCTTCTCCAGTCCTTTCTCATAGTACATCTGGAGCACCCCTCCAGACAGCAGACGCAGGTAAATGGGGCCCCACTGTCGGGACGACATTCGGTTTTTCTTCTCCGGGATCCTCAGCATTAAAGACCAGCCGTATCTCTTCTCGCTAAGGAACAGACTGTGAGAGACAAAGGCTGTTGATGGTCCCTCCCTGACGTCCTCCCTGTCTCTTACTCCTCTCCTCCCCCTCTATCCATCCCTAATCCTTCCTCTGTATCGTTGTCTTCCTCAGCCTGCAGGCCCTCCAGCTTGTGACAGATGTAGAAGTAGGAGTTCTGGAGGTGGTCTGGTCGAGGAGGATCTTTGCTGTCTTTCGGCTGGATGAAGAAGCGAGGCAGACTAGAACCTCCACCCTCAGTCGGAAGAGGAGCTCCCAGAGTCCATGCTATGCCCACCAGCCCTCTCCCAGAATGGGTTGAAATGCCCCGGGTCCCCCTGGAAGGAGGGGAAGGGACCGGGGCCATCAGAGACCGAGACGTCACTCTGGGGATGTGGAGTGGTGCCTGTGTGGGTGGCCTGGTCTAGGCCTGGGGGAGAAGAAGAATGCATGGTGGCAGAGGCAGAACTAGAGAAACTACGGAAGAAGTCGTGCTGATTCCAGGACCTGCAATGGAAAGGTAATGCACTGCTAGGAGGAGCCTCCCTTACCGGCGTGCAGAGAGGAGTGTTGCAGGGCACACAGGAACTTCCATTGATGTTCAAATTGGAGGGGAGCTGAATTCAAGGGAACTGCTGAAGCTCCAGGATGGATCTCCCAATGGGAGCAGTACCACTACCTGGGTGTGTCTTCAGGGCTGTAGAGGCATAGGAAGGGGGTGACCCTATCTTTGCCCCTGGTGAAGTCACCAGGGGTGTAGAGGCCAACTTTGTCCCACTCCCTGGGATCTTCAGGGGTGTAGAGGCCAACTTTGTCCCACTCCCTGGGATCTTCAGGGGTGTAGAGGCCAACTTTGTCCCACTCCCTGGGATCTTCAGGGGTGTAGAGGCCAACTTTGTCCCACTCCCTGGGATCTTCAGGGGTGTAGAGGCCAACTTTGTCCCACTCCCTGGGATCTTCAGGGGTGTAGAGGCCAACTTTGTCCCACTCCCTGGGATCTTCAGGGGTGTAGAGGCCAACTTTGTCCCACTCCCTGGGATCTTCAGGGGTGTAGAGGCCAACTTTGTCCCACTCCCTGGGATCTTCAGGGGTGTTGAGGCCAACTTTGTCCCACTCCCTGGGATCTGCAGGGGTGTTGAGGCCAACTTTGTCCCACTCCCTGGGATCTTCAAGGGTGTAGAGACCAACTTTGTCCCACTCCCTGGGATCTTCAGGGGTGTTGAGGCCAACTTTGTCCCACTCCCTGGGATCTTTAGGGGTGTTGAGGCAAAAAAAGGGGACGTAGATATAGCACACTCATCCTCGAAGGTCACCCAGTTTGGATTGTTCATGGAGCACATGGCTGGTTCTGTTGTTGACGTTATCCTCAGACTCCACCACAGAGGCCTTCCCTGCTGAAAAGCTGAATAGAACATTGTCATAGATTAGAACATACAGAGTAACAGCATACAATGTTTTTCTCTAGAATCTACAGGTATCAGTGGAGGCTGGTGGGAGGAGCTATAGGAGGACAGGCTCTTTGTAGTGGCTGGAATGGAATTAATGGAACAGAATCAAACATATGGTTTCCATATGCATGATGTGTTTTATACCGTTCTATAAAATTCCATTCCAGCCACTACAATGAGCCCGTCCTCCAATAGTGACTCCCACCAGCGTCCTCTGGCAGGTATTGTATATTGATGCATTTGCTATGAAATATACTGTATCAGGCATCTCTTATTTACACCAATACATAACCTCACAATCCCCCTTAGTGAGTATTCTGTCTAAGAGACCTCTCCTACAGTTAGTGTTGCCAGATTGGGCAGTTTTCAAAATCGACATTTGAGCACCTTTTAGTAGATTTTAATGGGATTTTGGCTCAGATTAATCTGAAAAGTGAAAAGTGTCGTAAAAATCTTAGAGAATACTGTAATGTCTTGCAATGCCAGACTACCTCACCCCAGCACAATGGAGAGCAGACACGCTGTAATCATCATACAATCTAGCAATTGATTCCCAGTCAACAGAAGCAAAACACCGGTTTCAATCTGTATCCATCACAGCCACCAACCTACCACAGAGATACAGGCCTAACTTATGAAAAATAAACTAAGCACAGTAGTTATTCTGCAATCTATGTCTCCTTACCAACTCCCTACCCACACTATTACATTTACCACAGCCAATGGGTTTCAGCCTACAGTATGTATGAAGACAACTAGTGGGACTGGAAAAGTTCCTTTCATGCTATAAATAACTATGGAGGGAGCTCAGGGGATTTAGGAGCCCAAGGGAGTGTCTAAGAGTAGAAATGCTGATCTAGAATCAGTTTTGCCTTTTAGATCTTAATGAATAAGATTACATGGACCTGATCCCCGATCAGCACTTCTACTCTGAGACTTTTGTATTTTTATTTAACTAGGGAAGTCAGTTTAGAACAAATTCTTATTTACAATAATGGCCTACACCATCCAAACCATCCAAACAGACACTGGGACAATTGTGCACCTCCCTATCCCAATCACGGCCAGTTGTGATACAGCCTGAAATCGAACCAGGATCTGTAGTGGCACCTCTAGCACTGAGATGCAGTGCCCTAGACACTCAGGAGCCCAAATTATACATACTGGGCCCAGCATGGTAATGGGGCTGTCAAGGCCTGGAGAGCTGGGTCGTTCTAATGAGGACTAAGGAAGTTAGATATGGCAGGTATGTCTATTAGGGTTCACCCTCAGCTTCTCCCTCCATCTTATGGACTGAACTGTGGTTTGATCTAGCAGTGTTCCAAGAAAGATTGAACCTTGTAGACCACAGGCTAACTGAGCTATGGTTTCAAAAGTGCATCAGCCTTAACGCCATATTTTGCCATTGTCCCTGCTGTTTAATGGTTATTTCAATTAATCCCATTGATTCAGGCCTGTTGAATTGACAGAATGTGGCTTTTAGGGAAGAAGAACCTTGTATTGAGGCTAACTGAACCTTGCCCCAGGCCAATAATGGCAAACTCCTGCAGGCAATTTCACTCCCAGACAGTACTGCCACCTCCAGCAGCCTGTTACAAAGAGATGGAGCAGAGAAATAGCCTGGTCCCAGATGTATTGTCAAGGTAGCAGGAGTTGGCATGAGAGTGCAAACGGATTCAGGACCAGGCTGGTAGCAGGGGGAATGAAAGTTGCTAAATCAGCAGAGGCAGAAGAAAGACATTCCTATCATTCCTAAGGGACAGAGCAACATGCACACAGTAAATACCAGCCTACTCTGCTGCTCCCACACAACTCACTGTCACTGGGTTCACAGACAATATATACCACATTGATTACACTGTACTGTAGATGTCACTCATGTCTGGTTGCTCATGTTAGCAGAGTTATGATTGAAACCTGAACTTTTAGATGGCTTTTTCCCCAGACACAGATTAAACCTAATCCTAAATAGTTTTTTAGTCAAGGACTAAAATTAAGAAGGTGGTGTCTGTGAAACCACCTTTACTGTACGGGCCTATTTTGTAAGGGCAAGCCTGCTCAGTGGTCTGATAACTAAATAAGAAGCATCGGATCATAATGTTTGCATCATATGACAGCTCGCTCTCCAGTAATGTTTGTCTCACATGATATAAATCATCCTTTTATAATGACTTGAAATGAGAGAGACAGTGCTGCTGCCGCTGTGAATGAAGATAAAGACAGGGAAACACCAAAGCTCCTACACGATGGCTATGGAACTTTTTAACTTCAGGTAATGCATTTCCCAACAGACTCTTTTCAAATAGCTACAAGACAATGACTTGAGTAAGTGACAAACAAGCCACATTTAGAAAAAGATCCACCTCAATGTGACTTCCCTTGTTAAATAAAGAACCGTCTGGTTGTGTAGTCTGTAAAACTGTCAGACGGAGGTGATGGGAGGTGAGTTGCGTCACGGACATATTCATTTTCTTACTTGCATCCATTGCTCTGTATATGCATTATTTGAGTGTGGTTGCATTTCTCCAGCCCCATCACTCAGGTGTTTACCAAAACAAGTGGCAGGTCGAATCCCAGATTGCCCCTTTAAAAGTTGTCATCATGACCTTATTTAACTTGTTCAGTGAATTTACATGAATATCTATTAGACTCCTTTTTTGAGTGTTTGAGCATATCATTTTGCATATCGTTTTGCTCCAGAACTTTTACAGAATTCTTAATAGAAGAATATCCCATTTAATTTGGAATCAAAGACTCCCTGCTGTGACTGAATAGATTCATGCCCCCTGTAAGTGCTACTGTCCACTGCAAGTCCCCCTGCTATTGTGCTGAATTAATTGTGTGATGACCCATTTCAACAGGGAATAAAATAGACTACAGTCCCTACCTCTGCAAAAACTGTTCTGTGTGTGTGTTGGTTTTGTGTGTGTGTGTGCCTGGGTGTGTGTGTGTGTGCATGCATATGTTTTGTGTGAAATTCTGTGTTGACCCTGTGCTGACACTGTCCTCTAGATGTCCCCAGGAAATTTAAATCAGCATGGCTTGATTAGAACAAATCAATTACTTGATTAAAGGGCCAATCTGCATTTCAAACAAAAACAAAGCATACACCCACCACTGACTTCATAAACAGCTGAGGGATGGGGCTGGAGAAATGGAACCACTCTCAAACTCATTAATACAACTATGGAGGGAAGGACTGACCATCCATGATATCAACATTATAGTTTAACCACATGTTGAGTTTTTGTTTACATTTACAAACAAAGGATTAAGACAAGCTTATAGTTTGGGTTCTGATGTGGTAAGACAGTTGAACTAAGTTAATGTGTCATCTTTATGTTTTCAATAATCAATGGGTATTATACTTTATTTAGTTGTAATATTTTCCTTCATGCCAGATGAACTAAAATGACATGAGAAAATGTTGCATGCAGACTTACCGCAGCCCATTTTTCAGTGAAACTCTGTCATAGAGACAATTGTTGTTTTGCCATGTATTGTTACAACACAGACTGTACAAAGGTCTCTGTAAAAATGAAACCGTGTTGTGATGGTCCATGACTCATTACTATACCGCCGGAGGAAACTAGCTTCAACATCAGGGCAGGAACGATGTCACAAAAGGAGAATTATCCTACCTGTGCTTTTTTACCTGTTTTCGTTGTTTAGTCATTCAAACTATGACTTTCGACTGAGGTAAAGACAGATTCAGGTTGGATATTCGAAGGATATTCACCTGTAGTTTTCCTTACGTCCACCAACAGCAGTTCGGGACCGTCAACATAGTGACAAATAACATTTTTCAAATTTCAATATCTCTTTAAACATTATTCCTAAAACTTTCGAAACTGGTTCTAGCTGGCATACACAGCTAGCTTGATTTACATCTCACATTATTTAAAATAATTTATTTTAATATTTGAAATTCAATAGCGCCTTGGTCATGTGACCCACACACCATAAACACGGTTCATAATGTACACTCAGTGGGCCTACACACCCTTTTGTTTGTGCTTCTCGTGAGATTTTACGATAAATGTTAAAATATTCAAATGTCAATAGCTCCTTAGCCTTATGACCTACAACCCTCAAACTACTTTCAGAATATCCACTGAGTAGCCTTATATCTGTCTGTAAACAATTGTTGGAAAAATTAATTGTGTCATGAACAAAGTAGATGTCCTAACCGACTTGCCAGTTGAAAAACGAGTTTTAATGACTCCAACCTAAGTGTATGTAAACTTCCAACTTCAACTGCACCTATGTGAGAGTGGTTTCTCGGCCCTCACTAGCATGAAAGCTAAATACAGGCACAGACTGTGTGTGGAAAATGATTTAAGAAAGACTCTGTCCAATACAACATTACAGAGTTATGTGCATCCTTTCAAGCACACCCTTGTCATTAACCTGTGGTGAGTTATTCACAATTTTCGATGAACAAATAAGGTTTTATATGTAAGATGGTTAAATAAAGAGCAAAATTATTGATTATTATATTATTATTCATGCCCTGGTCCTATAAGAGCTCTTTGTCACTTCCCATGAGCCAGGTTGTGACAAAAACTCACTAATTCTAATGTTTAATAAATGTATCATAGTCTGTGTGTGTGTGGCAGGCTTACAAAAAACAACATTTAAGGGTGCGCTGACCCTGGTGCTAGAGGGGATACGCAGCTGGAGGTTGAATGTTTGAAGGGGTACAGGACTATGAAAAGTTTGGTAACCATCGACATAGGTGAACCTGCAGAAGAATCATTAACGGGTTGTCAGCCGCCAGCGCGGGACTGTGCTCCAAATCAAATCAAATCAAATGTATTTATATAGCCCTTCATACATCAGCTGATATCTCAAAGTGCTATACAGAAACCCAGCCTAAGACCCCAAACAGCAAGCAATGCAGGTGTAGAAGCACGATGGCTAGGAAAAACTCCCTAGAAAGGCCAAAACCTAGGAAGAAACCTAGAGAGGAACCAGGCTATGAGGGGTGGCCAGTCCTCTTCTGGCTGTGCCGGGTGGAGATTATAACAGAACATGGCCAAGATGTTCAAATGTTCATAAATGACCAGCATGGTCGTATAATAATAAGGCAGAACAGTTGAAACTGGAGCAGCAGCACGGTCAGGTGGACTGGGGACAGCAAGGAGTCATCATGTCAGGTAGTCCTGGGGCATGGTCCTAGGGCTCAGGTCCTCCGAGAGAGAGAGAGAGAGAGAAAGAGAGAATTAGAGAACGCACACTTAGATTCACACAGGACACCGAATAGGACAGGGAGAGATACTCCAGATATAACAAACTGACCCCAGCCCCCGGACACATTAACTACTGCAGCATAAATACTGGAGGCTGAGACAGGAGGGGTCAGGAGACACTGTGGCCCCATCCGAGGACACCCCCAGACAGGGCCAAACAGGAAGGATATAACCCCACCCACTTTGCCAAAGCACAGCCCCCACACCACTAGAGGGATATCTTCAACCACCAACTTACCATCCTGAGACAAGGCTGAGTATAGCCCACAAAGATCTCTGCCATGGCACAACCCACCGGGGGGCGCCAACACAGACAGGATGACCACATCAGTGAATCAACCCACTCAGGTGACGCACCCCTTCCAGGGACGGCATGAGAGAGCCCCAGTAAGCCAGTGACTCAGCCCCTGTAATAGGGTTAGAGGCAGAGAATCCCAGCGGGAAGAGGGGAACCGGCCAGGCAGAGACAGCAAGGGCGGTTCGTTGCTCCAGAGCCTTTCCGTTCACCTTCCCACTCCTGGGCCAGACTACACTCAATCATATGACCCACTGAAGAGATAAGTCTTCAGTAAGGACTTAAAGGTTGAGACCGAGTTTGCGTCTCTGACATGGGTAGGCAGACCGTTCCATAAAAATGGAGCTCTATAGGAGAAAGCCCTGCCTCCAGCTGTTTGCTTAGAAATTCTAGGGACAATTAGGAGGCCTGCGTCTTGTGACCGTAGCGTACGTATAGGTATGTACGGCAGGACCAAATCAGAGAGATAGGTAGGAGCAAGCCCATGTAATGCTTTGTAGGTTAGCAGTAAAACCTTGAAATCAGCCCTAGCTTTGACAGGAAGCCAGTGTAGAGAGGCTAGCACTGGAGTAATATGATCAATTTTCTTTTGGTTCTAGTCAGGATTCTAGCAGCCGTATTTAGCACCAACTGAAGTTTATTTAGTGCTTTATCCGGGTAGCCGGAAAGTAGAGCATTGCAGTAGTCTAACCTAGAAGTGACAAAAGCATGGATTAATTTTTCTGCATCATTTTTGGACAGAAAGTTTCTGATTTTTGCAATGTTACGTAGATGGAAAAAAGCTGTCCTTGAAATGGTCTTGATATGTTCTTCAAAAGAGAGATCAGGGTCCAGAGTAACGCCGAGGTCCTTCACAGTTTTATTTGAGACGACTGTACAACCATTAAGATTAATTGTCAGATTCAACAGAAGATCTCTTTGTTTCTTGGGACCTAGAACAAGCATCTCTGTTTTGTCCGAGTTTAAAAGTGGAAAGTTTGCAGCCATCCACTTCCTTATGTCTGAAACACATGCTTCTAGCAAGGGCAATTTTGGGGCTTCACCATGTTTCATTGAAATGTACAGCTGTGTGTCATCAGCATAGCAGTGAAAGTTAACATTATGTTTTCGAATAACATCCCCAAGAGGTAAAATATATAGTGAAAACAATAGTGGTCCCAAAACGGAACCTTGAGGAACACCGAATTTTACAGTTGATTTGTCAGAGGACAAACCATTCACAGAGACAAACTGATATCTTTCCGACAGATAAGATCTAAACCAGGCCAGAACTTGTCCGTGTAGACCAATTTGGGTTTCCAATCTCTCCAAAAGAATGTGGTGATCGATGGTATCAAAAGCAGCACTAAGGTCTAGGAGCACGAGGACAGATGCAGAGCCTCGGTCCGATGCCATTAAAATGTCATTTACCACCTTCACAAGTGCCGTCTCAGTGCTATGATGGGGTCTAAAACCAGACTGAAGCATTTCGTATACATTGTTTGTCTTCAGGAAGGCAGTAAGTTGCTGCGCAACAGCCTTTTCTAACATTTTTGAGAGGAATGGAAGATTCGATATAGGCCGATAGTTTTTATATTTTCTGGGTCAAGGTTTGGCTTTTTCAAGAGAGGCTTTATTACTGCCACTTTTAGTGAGTTTGGTACACATCCGGTGGATAGAGAGCCATTTATTATGTTCAACATAGGAGGGCCAAGCACAGGAAGCAGCTCTTTCAGTAGTTTAGTTGGAATAGGGTCCAGTATGCAGCTTGAAGGTTTAGAGGCCATGATTATTTTCATCATTGTGTCAAGAGATATAGTACTAAAACACTTGAGCGTCTCTCTTGATCCTAGGTCCTGGGAGAGTTGTGCAGACTCAGGACAACTGAGCTTTGAAGGAATACACAGATTTAAAGAGGAGTCCGTAATTTGCTTTCTAATAATCATAATCTTTTCCTCAAAGAAGTTCATGAATTTATCACTGCTAAAGTGAAAGTCATCCTCTCTTGGGGAATGCTGCTTTTTAGTTAGCTTTGCGACAGTATCAAAAAGGAATTTCGGATTGTTCTTATTTTCCTCAATTAAGTTAGAAAAATAGGATGATCGAGCAGCAGTAGGGGCTCTACGGTACTGCACCAAAAACAATACGCTGCTGTGGGCTGGGTAGGGGGCTCATGCCCCCCACCTCTCCCTTCCATCTGCGCAGGCTTCTTGGCCTGGAGGGTGACTTCCGGTCCCACCGAGCTCGGTTCCCCGCATCTCCATGTCCCCTATGTTGCGCCCGACCGGCAACACAACCCCTTTCGCCGTTAGGCCACATGGTGCACCTTTGGGCAGGTGAGTCGGCCACGTCTGAAGGGGATCTGGGGTTGCCAGTGAACCGGGTCTTCCCGCCTCCGTATCCAACATCAAGAGCTTGGATCTCAGCCAGGACCCTTGCCCTGCTCTGGGTACCTAGCCAACCGCTCTGCGCCCCGGCGGGGGATTGAGGTTTCCCCTCCCGTCGATTCAGCAGCGGCGGTGCACCCGGACCCTTTCATTTCAACCTCAAACTTTTTTGCTCTGTGAACTGGGGTCTCTCGCTCTGGCGAATGGGGGAAAGGACAAACTAAAGGGTGTGCAATGCGTAGGCCCACTGAGTGGACATTCTGAACCTTGTTTGAGTCCAGTAGGTCACATGACCAAGGAGATATTGAAATTTGAATGTTTGAAAAATTCATGTGAAAACATGTGAAATGATAAATGGACAAACTAAAGGGTGTGCAATGTCAAGGCCCACTGAGTGGACGTTCTGAACCTTGTTTGATGTCAGTAGGTCACATGCCCAAGGAGATATTGAAATGTAACATTTTGAAAAATTCATGTAAAACTTAGTGAGATGAAAATGAACAAGCTAAAAGGTGTGCAATATGTAGTCAGTGGACATTCTTAACCTTGTTAGAGTCAAGAAGGTCACATGACCAAGGAGCTTCTGAAATTCAAAGTAAAAGAAGTTTGTACTTTCCCTAACTAATTAAACTAGGACTACAAAAAGCTGCTCACATTTACACATCTTTATTAGCTTTGGAAAGCGAATTAATGTCCAAATCATTAAAATACGATTACATTTAATTGGAGTCTGTGGCTCAAGTGGTTTGAAAGCACGAATATCCAAGCTGAAACTGTCTTTACCTCAATTGACTACCCATACTAGTTTTTCAGCAAATAATATGACTGAGATTCAGGTAAATTGTTAATGCATATGCTGATTCCGTTAAAGCAAATTCCACTCTTATTTTGTTCAAGAAAAGTACATGTTTAAGATAGTCAAGATTTGATTTGCCCTGAATAGAATAGACAACTTTGCACGGTGTTGGAGAGAAAACGAAAACATTAGCCTACAATGTTTCTAGTGCAAACAGACATTAGCCTCCTTAAATGTTACGTTACATCGTTTTCACTGCAATCAGCTGGATAGATACATTGTTGTCATAAGCCTAATTGGAAGCTTTATGAATACAATATTGCGTCCTTTAACTTCATACAACAGTAATACAAAAGTAGCCTAATAAAGTACATTTTTCAGATCTGAATCTTTTTTCCTTTCCAGGGGATTGACTTGTGAGAAATTGGTTTAGAACAACTGTCAAATAGCCTCTTCCCCGATCCCCGTCAACTCACACCGTCACACTCACGGATTAGGACAGGGACAGGACAGAATGTGTCTGTCAATAAACCTCTTCCCAAACCCCAGGCTCGTCAACTAGGTTACATCAGCAGTGTAGGCCTAATTACAGGCTATGGAGACTGGAGAGGCTATGTAATAAATTATGACCAAATAAGAACATCTAAAGAGAGTAAAACAGAGATTTGAGTTGCAGTCTGGCAGATGTTTACAGTGGCGCGCCCCTTCTTTCAAGGCAGGTTACATTTTTGTTGTTGTTGCCTGTTTTGCATGTTATTTTGTTATGAATACGTGTCACATCAGTTTGCAAACAATGTAAACAAATATTTTACAAATCATTGAATTAATAAAGCTGCATACAAAAAATGGTCTCTTTTGCTTTTCTTGAGTTTCCACCTCGCTCAGTGCTTTCTGTGGTGGTGTGGCAACCAGTGTAGGGGTTGGTAATGTTCTCTAGTCGAGCCATTATTGACTCAGTGTTCTGTCACTCATTGGGACACTATGTCACCACAAAATCTACTGGGAGGGCTCTAAAATTCAAGCCTCTTGGGTGCTGCCATAGAGTTACATTAGAAGTGCCCATCCAAGGCTCAAGGTCATGCCACAGATACAATTATGTCAAATCATGTTACATTTACCATAGCTTTGATTGTACCGATCATGTCAACATCGTTACTTTCAAAATCTTAGCTAGCAGGCTAGACAAGCAGTCAGCTTCATGAATCATGTCGACAATCTACTGGCAAATTCTTTTCATAAGAAAATAAATTATTTTAAAAAAAGCCTTCCGGTGCTCATTGGCCATAAACATTATACAATTATAAATTCAACAAAGTGGTTTGGTAGGAATCAGTGGCTAGATGCAAGCGTTGCAAAGCAGTCACTAGCCTGCTATTCAGTGGTGTGGGTGTGTGGTCCAAGTCGCTGTTTATTATCTATGCAGTCACTTTACCCCTACCTACATGTACATATTACCTCAACTAACCTGTATCCCCCCACATTGACCATTGACTCGATACCGGTACCCCCTGTATATAGCCTCGTTATTGTGATTTTATTGTTGCACTTTTATTTTTGGACTTTAATTTATTTAGTACATATTTTTATTAAAACTGCATTGTTGGTTAAGGGCTTGTAAGTAGGCATTTCACGGTAAGGTCTACTACACCTGTTGTATTCAGTGCATGTGACAAATCAAATTTGATTTGATTTAACTTACAGTGTACTATATATACAACGCACACGTGCCAGCTAGCTAACGTTATATGTAGAATCAAATTGACATTGAACGCTGTATGGGCTCTACTGTAAGCAGCGTAGCTATGTGGTCCACTGTGTATCGCTGTCAACAAGTAACGTGTGTGTGTGTGTGTGTGTGTGTGTGTGTGTGTGAATAACCTCTCTTAATGAAAGGAAGAATGGATTACGATCACACCCCTGCTTTCCTCCTGGAGTCCTCTGGTGCCCATCTGAAGAGGCTGCCAGGGTTGCAAGGACCATCCAGGAGGAAGAGTGTACAGGTGTAGTCCGAGTGCTGAAGCCATGACAAGTGAAGGCGAAGAAAAGGCTTGTGTGGTAGCCAGAGAGGGTGACCCAGATGATAGCCGACTGGTGGACAGTGAGAGTGCCATCCAGTTCGGCAAATACCGTGGTCAAACCTTCAAGTGGCTGCTAAGCCACGATGTCGGCTATGCCTTCATGGTCTTGGCTTCTCACCAGCAAGAGCGGGAGATGGGGGGCACAGACATGTCTCCTGAAATGGCCAACAAGGACCAGTTTGACTGGTACTCTTTTCCTTAAGTAGTTGTCATTTCTTAAAAAATGACATAAACATGAAATCAGTCAATCGCAATACAATTTATAAAATGTTCCCAACCATCTGGAGAGGTATGCTAACCTGTTTCCTGAGATCCAGAAGGTAGTGGAGAAACGCAGGGAACGGGATTGGACCTTGCCCCCCCAGGAGGACTCGAGGACCAGGAGGACTCGCGCCTTGTTGGCTTTGGGAACCACAAGTCCCTTACCTACAAATAGCTTTCTGAGGACAAAGACAAGGAGAGGAAGAGGTATAGTGACCTTACATTCTAACTACCATTGTTAAGATCTCTTTAAGCCACTTCTTGGCTTGTTTGGGACTTGTTTTTTTCCCTTTATCTCAATACAGCTACATGGCCTGGTTCAGGAAATACCAAGTAAAGCCGGGCACCTCAATGGGCGACTTCAAGGTCTATGTCCAGCGCAGGGACACAGCCACAGAAAAAGCCTTCCTCATCTTTTTGTGGAATGATATGTTTATTGTAGCTTGTCTTGTCTTGCAACCATTCCAACCTGTATTTCAGTCTGCATCACTTTGCTTGGCCTATACCTTGCTTGTAGATGTCTACCCACTATATATCTGTCGTATGTAGCTTTTAAATGTAGATTGTGTTTAACCTAGATTCCTAATCTCTACCAACACTGATCAAAACTAAACCAAAATGCATTGGCTGTCAACAGGCTGTAAACATGTTTTGAAGCTGAAGCTCTATTCTAATTTGAATTATTTCACTTATTTCTCTGAAATATTTTGTGAGACTAACTCCTGTGTTCCTGTAGCAATTCCTACTGCTCCCACTCCCACCGCCCCCCTGCTGTGCTAGCTCCTACTGCCACCGCACCCCCTGCTGTGCTAGCTCCTACTGCCACCGCACCCCCTGCTGTGCTAGCTCCTACTGCCACCGCACCCCCTGCTGTGCTAGCTCCTACAGACACCGCACCCCCTGCTGTGCTAGCTCCTACTACCACCGCACCCCCTGCTGTGCTAGCTCCTACAGACACCGCACCCCCTGCTGTGCTAGCTCCTGGACACCGCACCCCCTGCTGTGCTAGCTCCTACAGACACCGCACCCCTGCTGTGCTAGCTCCTACAGACACCGCACCCCCTGCTGTGCTAGCTCCTACAGACACTGCACCCCCTGCTGTGCTAGCTCCTACAGACACCGCACCCCCTGCTGTGCTAGCTCCTACAGACACCGCACCCCCTGCTGTGCTAGCTCCTACAGACACCGCACCCCCTGCTGTGCTAGCTCCTACAAACACCGCACCCCCTGCTGTGCTAGCTCCTACAGACACCGCACCCCCTGCTGTACTAGCTCCTACAGACCCCCCCCTGCTGTGCTAGCTCCTACTGCCCCTCCTCAGCTCCGGTCAACCTCCCAGCCAACAGCTGGACCAGTGCAGCCTGCTGCTGACGCTCAGGTAAACGTCTCATCTCACCTATGATTTGGCTATTTCATTTCACTTTTGGTTGTGTGGGGATGGAAAAGCAATGTATTGATTCTCTGCTCTGTTGCAGGTGCTTCTCCCTGAGAGATGGAAGTAGACTCTCCCAAAGGAGCAGCAAGAGTGGGTCAGTCAGGCCATTTTCACAAGGGACAAGCAGCTCAAATGTGTCCTGAAAAGCCAGCTCGAGCTGTGGTACTCCCCTCCTCTGCCTCCTAACATCAGCCATCAGCCTCCAGCTTCTCCCACCTCCTACTTCCTCCGGCCGTTCTGCCTCTGGATGCCCTACCGCCTTTGGGCCTTTAAGTTTGTTAGCACCCAGCCACAGTGCAAGCGTCAAAAGCTCACAGGCTGTGGGGTGTACAAGACGGTCTGGAGGGAGCTTGACGTGGATGACTGGTATTATATGGGGACAGAATACCTGGAGTGCCGCATCTGTAAGAGGAAGTTAGCAGGATGCTCGCTGGATGTCTTGAACCAAAACAAAAAAAGTATAGTGAGAGAAAGAGGTGGTCAGTAGGTTCTTGTCAACACTGAGGTTTTGATGTTTCAAAGCCCCATTGAAATGTTAATTAGCTATTTGATCTGAATGTCTGACCTTTGATCTCTTATCAGGAACTGTCCAAACAAAGCAAAGTGTTTCAAAGTCACCCTTTCCCCAAGCCCCTCCTTCCCTTATTAAAGTGTTTCAACGTCACCCTTTCCCCAAGCCCCTCCTTCCCTTATCAAAGTGTTTCAAAGTCACTCTTTCCCCAAGCCCCTCCTTCCCTTATCAAAGTGTTTCAACGTCACCCGTCATCCAACTAGAGGACTTCAAGGCCAGAGTCACCTCCACCTTTGGGTCCATCCTGAAGATGGATTCAACCAAGAAGGTGATTTAAGATGTTTTGACCAGAAATAATACTAATTAGAGACAATCAAATGAATAATAAATTATTATTACTTATTTTATAATGACTTAATATATGTATTGTAGTCATGAAACTTAGTGTCCACTCACTGACATGACTGTGTGTTTGTCTGTCTTGCCTGTCTGTTTGTTTGACGGCCCTCAGGTGACCAAGAAACTAGCTGGGGCAGCACACGGGACAGCAGCGTGGGCCACAAACGTGGGCAATGAGTACGGCTAGGTGCTCTTTACGGTCCTCACTGACAGCGAAGGAGAGGGCCTGCTCGACATGGCAGCTGGCCTACAGCAGCACTACAGTAGAGCTGGAGTGGCACCTCCTAAGCTGCTCTATGTCGACCGGGACTGCTGCGCCCTGATGGGAAAGGGGAAGATGGCAGCCAGTGGGATGAGCTCATCGTCTGGCTGGATGTGTGGCACCTCATCCGTCGTTTTGCTCAGGGAGTGACCACAGAGAGCCATCCTCTGTAGGCTCTCTTTTTGCAGCAGCCAACCTCCTGCATATTGGTGTAGAGTGTAGGTGTGTAGGTGTGAAGCGCCTGTGGGAGGCCAAGCGAGGGGAATTCAAGGAGAGCCACATCACCGGGCTCAGCGATGCACAGGTGATGAAGAGGATCAGCCCGAAGGAGATGGCTCGGCACTGTCGTCGCCACATGAGCGGGGCGGAGGAGACCGAGCAGAAGCACACCCTGCACTGCTATGATGGTGTAGCCCAGTACACCATCAATGAGTTGAGCCAGAAGCTCATGGGCTGCAGTCTTGTCAAGGATCACACAAGGCCTGCAAAGTACACTGGTATGCATTTATAAATTATATAATTATACACACACACTAAAACATGTGCAGTTCTGTTTATGTACAACTCTCTTTTTGGTTGTCTCTGTTTATTAAGGGGAACTCATTGGGGTCAAGTAGCTCTTCTCCCAGACCGATGGTGACCAGAAGCTGGAGTCCAACCTCGGTAAGGACCCGGATGTCCCAGACGGGACACCTGATTCTCTGATCCTCTACGCAGACGACACCCTTCTGTATACTTTTGGCCCTTATTTGGACACTATGTTAACTAACCTCCAGACTAGCTTCAATGCCATACAACTCTCCTTCTGTGGCCTCCAACTGCTCTTAAATGCTAGTAAAACTAAATGCATGCTCTTCAACCAATCGCTGCCCACACCTGCCCGCCCGTCCAACATCACAACTCTGGACGGTTCTGACTTAGAATATGTGGACAACTACAAATACCTAGGTGTCTGGTTAGACTGTAAACTCTCCTTCCAGACTCACATCAAGCATCTCCAATCCAAATTTAAATCTAGAATCGGCTTCTTTTTTCACAACAAAGCATCCTTCACTCATGCTGCCAAGCATACCCTCATAAAACTAACCATCCTACCGATCCTCGACTTCGGCGATGTCATCTCCCTCACTAGCTTTAAGCACCAGCTGTCAGAGCAGCTCACAGATCACTGCACCTGCACCTCATACTGTATTTATTTATTTATCTTGCTCCTTCGCACCCCAGTATCTCTACTTGCACATTCATCTTCTGCATATCTATCACTCCAGTGTTTACTTGGTATATTATAATAATTTCGCCACTACGGCCTATTTATCGCTTTACCTCCCTAATCTTACCTCATTTGCACACACCGTATATATATATATTTCCTACTGTATTATTGACTGTAAGTTTGTTTATTTCATGTGTAACTCTGTTGTTGTTTGTGTCGAACTGCTTTGCTTTATCTTGGCCAGGTCGCATTTGTAAATGAGAACTTGCTCTTAACTAGCCTACCTGGTTAAATAAAGGTTGAAATAAAAAATGTATTTGAGGGAGGAGAGAGAGCGGAGGACGACCTGGGAGGCTTGAGGAGGAGGATGACCCCACCATCTCCTTGCACGTGCTCAATGACAGTCTCCTGTCACGTTCTGACCTTTATTTCCTTTGTTTTGTCCTTATTTAGTATGGTCAGGGCGTGAGTTGGGGTGGGCAGTCTGTTTGTTTTTCTATGATTTTGGGATTTCTATGTTTCGGCCTAGTATGGTTCTTAATCAGAGGCAGGTGTCATTTGTTGTCTCTGATTGAGAATCATACTCAGGTAGCCTGGGTTTCACTTTTTGTTTGTGGGTGATTGTCTATGTCTAGTTGCATGTTAGCACTATGTTTCATTAGCAGTCACGTTCGTTTGTTGTTTTGTTAGCTTGTTCAGTTTAGGTCGTGTTTTTCGTCATTCAATAAAAGGAATGTATTCTACCACGCTGCGCTTTGGTCCGCTTCACACAACGATCGTGACAGTCTCCCACCAGTCCGTCCACTCAGGAAGGCCACTCCACCGCCCACTGAGCCCACTAAACCCATCCCAGGTACCTGTCATCACACCCCCTGATGACACTACTGAGGAGGTGGACACTGCACCCGCTGCCAGTCAGGACACAAGAGGATGACTGCCTATCCACATCCTAAACAGCTCACATTGCTTAAGTTTCCTTCCATTCGTTAACTATTAATCTGACTAGTAATCCAACCCTTCCCCATGACTCTTCTATTTCCAGGAGTACATAGGACCTGATGGGGTGGATACCAGCACGTGGTCCTCCTGGCCAAGAGTCTGGTGAGGCTGCTGGAGGGGCAATGGATCTCTAATAGGCACATAGAGGAGATCATGGCTCTCTGGGGAAATCTTCCAGAGAGAGACAAGGCGGCAGTCTCCTACCCCGAGACGTTCCGGGACCGAGTCCTGCAGGAGCGCTTCAACAATTCGAAGACCTCAACTGTGAAGGGGGAAGAGAATTTGAAGCAGTACGTACTGCACATTGTTCTAAACTCACTACACACATAAAGACATGAGTGTATTTCTCATTAACGTGATGTTCCCTTTTGTTAATTAATCTACCTTCAGCTCCCTGCTTGGGCAAGGCTGTGGACCTGCTCAGTGGCTCAACACCAGCAGGACAGTGGAGGCCGTTTTTGTTGAGCTGTGCCACAAACATCCTGCTGGCAAGATGGTGCTTGGAAACCGGGTCAGCAGGTAGGCTGCCATCCTGGGGGACTACAGGAGAATCAAGATCATCATGCTGGGCAGCTCAAACTTGAATACCGACAATGCTGCAACTGTTCGAGGTCAACAAGTTGACCTTGACACAGTGGTAAGTTTTTTAATATTTTGGTATATTTTATGTATAGTTCACTGGTTGACAGTGTTGGAGAGAGTGACCCTGCTCCAGACCCGGGACAGCATGACTGCAGAGAGGGAGGAGTCAGATCCCTTCCACGCTGCAGTCAGGAGCACATCACCACTGCCAGAGGACAGAATGGGGCAGGCTACACAGTGTGGCAGAACAGCCACTAGTCAGCCACTGCCAACTCTACCGCCACCCAGTCTGCCTATCACCTCCCTCCCTACAACTCCAGTCTCCCAAGACCTGCCCTTGACCTCCACTCCTCTTCCCCCTCCTGCTGGTGGAACCAATGTCTCCAGGACCACCAAATGGAGGAGGAGGTGGAGTCTGGGACTAGAGTCAGAGAGCATAAGCCAAACTTCTGAATTTGGACACAGTATGTATGGTACTGTGCAATTCTGTGCCACTACCTCTGGCAGCCAAACTGTGGAGGAGTGGCTGGCACTCATGAGGTCCCAGCATGGTGCTAGCCAGGGCCAGTAAACTCTGACTGGTGTGTACATTTTAAAGTAGTTTTTCTACATATGTTATTTCTCGTTTATTTATTTTTTACGACATTCATTGTTACTCTCTTGTACATTTATCTCATTTTAAATCACCTTAACTTGTACAGTAGGTGTAGGGGACATCATGCTATTCCCTGTGAAATAAATAATTCAATGCAAGCACTTTTTCTCCCTTGAAATTCATTTTTATTTGTCATACACTCTTTAATGTTCAACAAATAAAAAGACAAGTATATCAGTCATAATTGTCTTAGTCAATAAACACACTGTTTACAGAGTTGTAACACACAACAAAAAAAGTCAGGTTCTACTCAGAGATTTGAGATGACCAGCAGATACTACAGGTGACAGCAGGGAGTCTACCCACCCCAGCGATGCCCACTAATCTCTGATTGGTTGCTGCACATCTTCACTTGTTGTAGTTAGGGAGAGTCTCAAGAATAGTCTCAGTTTCCCAAGATCTATTACTCAAGATGAATAGAGGTTTCAATAGGGCAGGCTTTGGGACTATCATCAATGCAGTCTATAACTCTACAGACCGTAAACAAAGAAGGTAACATGTTTTAACATTAGTTTCTATATATCGGAATATTTGTTATCCACCCTTTCAGTGTATCGGCTAATTCTTTATTTTGGTTATCACAGCTACATAGGCTGGATAAGGCAGCTCAACACCTTGAGGAGGAGGAGGAGGAAAGCGCAAAAGGCCCAACTGGAGTGTGACAGAATAAAAAGGCACCTGAGGGAAAGAGAGGAGAGAGCCCAGCGGCGTGTTGGAAAACACAAGGACCCACCTCCACACCTGACATGTAGCTGTCCATGGCGGCCTCCAGTTCTGAAAACACAAGGACCCACCTCCACACCTGACATGTAGCCATCCATGGCGGCCTCCAGTTCTGAACAGGAACCTCCTCAATGGAGAGGTCTTTATTTTTTTTTTTATTATATTTTTTTTTATTCCATAAATGTAGTTAAATCTTATAAAAATAAACAATTCAAACAATAAATAATCAATACAACTTGTTAATGAAAAGAAAAACAATAAATTACCCAAAAAATGAATGTGTTCGTTGAAATAACCTGTAACAATCATGTTTAAATATAGCAATATACTGTGTTCATTAAGACACTAATGCCTGTTTGTCCTTCTGTAGACAAGAAACCGATACCAGCTCCAACCGGGTTGTCCCCCCCCTCCCCTCCCTCACACCTGAAATTCAGCCGTCCATGTTTGCCCCCAGTTCTGAACAGACACCCCCCCCCAAAGGTGAGTTCTCTTAAATTCACATTTGTGTGTTTGACTATAGCAATTTCCCTTTGTGTAATGTGTTATAATAAGCTACTACCTGTGTGTCCCTCTGTAGACAAGAACCTGAAGCCAGCTCCATCCAGAAACAACAAGGGAGCTCAGAGGACAGCTAAGCGGCACCTACCAACAAGCAAACCCCCTAATGCTAGAATTGCTGCCTCATCCACCCTCGTAAAAGGCCTCCCCCTGGCCAGGTCCACAGATTTGAGGAGGAGAGATGCGAAGGCTGGTAATGGACCTGTGAGGAAGAGGAGGATACCTGTTGCTTTCCCCTGCAAGATATGTGGCAAGCCTAAAAGAAAAGAATTTGGCCACAGCCAGTACAGGGGAGAGCAATTCTGTGAGGCAGCAGGGGGAGGCAAAACTGCTGAACTTCTGAGCAAGGAACTTAAACGTTAGCTTTTTTATATGGCACATATTGCACTTTTACTTTCTTCTCCAACACTGTGTTTTTGCATTATTTAAACCAAATTTAACATTTCCTTATTTATTTGAGACTAAATTGATTTTATTTATATATGAAGTTAAATTAAGTGTTCATTGTTCATTCAGTATTGTTGTATTGTCATTTATTACAAATATTCATATAAAAATCGGCCTATTAATCAGTATCTGCTTTTTTTTGGGGTCATCCAATAATCGGTACCGGCGTTGAAAAAAAATCATAATCGGCCGACCTCTAATTGTTTTATGTCTGGTTTGATTTAGTGTGTATGATGACCTTTTGCATGCATGTGTATATGTGTGCGCGTGTGAAAGAGCGAGATGGTGTGGTTCTTGCCGGGACCAGATTCAGATGACAGTACTCTTCAATGACAGTTATCTACAAATTCCCTCCCATCCTACCACTGACCCCTCCCTTGGTGAGTGTTCTCTACAGTCTTCTACTTCACTATGGCCTCACTGTCCCACACTAGCATCAGCCCTCTCGATCCCTGTGACCCGCTACCCTGTTTCTCATGGAGTCGTATGAACATCCGGTGATGATTTTAGCATGTAAATCTTGGTGGGGCAAACTCAACAAAATGTTTTAGATGCATGCCAGCAAAGCCATTACACAACACTAAACAATACATCATTGCATTATAACGGTGAGAAATGGTGCCCACAAACTGTTTTTGGCTTACATAAAGCTTTCTCTGCACCATGGAGTGAATCCTTACCACTGCTACACATGGCTATCAGCGGAGCCTCATCTAGCAGCGAAACAGTTCATTCAGGCTCATTTACTGCCTTTTAAAAAAAAACATGGCTGATATGGCTGACTTGCTTAAACAAATCTGGTTTCTACTGACATTTGAGATGTACAAACTATGGCATAAGGGGATGACGAGCGGATAAGAGGCAATCCGTAATTTTGATTAAGATAATGAGTGAGCTAGGGCAGACGTAGTCAATAACTATTTGTTTAGCACTTTTGAACTGTACAGCAACCGAATTCAATATGGACCGTTCTTACAGTATTCTCCCATAACAACAAGACAGAACCGTAGGACAAATGAAAGGGGAACACAGTGCACTCTGAAAATATTCAGACCCCTTGACTTTTTCCACATTTTATGTTACAGCCTTATTCTAAAATGGACTAAAACATTTTTCTCCCCCTCATCAATCTACACGCAATACTCCATAATGACAAAGCAAAAACAGGTTTTTAGAAATGTTTTCATGAAAAAATAACTATCATGAAATATCACATTTACATTGGTATTGAGCCTTTACTCAGTACTTGAGTCTTCTTGGGTATGACGCTAAAAGCTTGGAACATGTATTTGTGGAGTTTCTCCCAGTCTTCTCTGCAGATCCTCTCAAGCTCAGTCAGGCTGGATGGGGAGCGTTGCATCACAGCTATTTTCAGGTCTCTCCAGAGATGTATGTTCCGGTTCAAGTCCAGCCTCTGGCTGGGCCACTCAAGGACATTCAGAGACTTGTCCCGAAGCTACTCCTGTGCTGTCTTGGCTGTGTGCTTAGGGTCGTTGTCCTGTTGGAAGGTGAACCTTCGCCCCAATCTGAGATCCTGAGCCCTCTGGAGCAGGTTTTCATCAAGGACATCTCTGTAATTTGCTCCATTCAACTTTGCCTCGATCCTGACTAGTCTCCCATTCCCTGCCACGGAAAAACATTCCACAGCATGCTGCCGCCACTACCATGATTCACCGTAGGGATGGTGCCAGGATTCAACCAGATGTGACACTTGGTATTCAGGCCAAAGAGTTCAATCTTAGTTTCATCAGACCAGAGAATCTTGTTGCCTATGATCTGAGAGTCCTTTAGGTGTTTTTTGGCAAACTCCAAGTTGCCTGGTATGTGCCTTTTACTGAGGAGTGGCTTCCATTTGACCACTACCATAAATGCCTGATTGGTGGAGTGCTGCAGAGATGGTTGTCCTTTTGGAAGGTTCTCCCATCTCCACAGAGGAACTCAGGAGCTAGCATTCTCAGAAGTCCCCTACATAATCATTACCAATAATACATCTCTACACTTAGCAAAAGAGTACCATCTGCACTGCTATTTTAGTTAATCTCAATCTCATAATATTGATATCAAATTCTCTCATCATTGACTTCATGTACCTGTTTCGGTATTTTGAGGGTTTTCTGTATATTTGTCTAATGTTGGTGGGGAATATTATTCTGTTTTAATGTTACTCCTGAATCACTATGATAAACAAGAGTTATTCTTGTGTGTATTTTTAACCGAGCTGAGATTTATTTTGAAGTGCAAAGTGTAGGAATACAGTTGAAATCAGTCATTGACACCGACATGGTGATGTAGCAGCAAGCTCAGAATGATTGTAGACTGTTATTCAAGTACTATTTTACTGTGACTTTCACCTTTACTTGAGTCATTTTCTATTGAGGTATCTTCACTTTCACTCAAGTATGATATCCTTCTTCTGACACCTAGTATATAGCTCCTGGATGGCAGGAAGCTTGGCCCCAGTGACGTACTGGCTCTGTTAGTGACCATCGGTTTCTTGGTCACCGCCCCGACCAAGGCCTTTCTCCCCTGTTTGCTCAGTTGGAGGCCACTGTGTTCTTGGGTACCTTCAATGCTGCAGAAATGTTTTGGTATCCTTCCCCAGATCTGTGCCTCGACACAATCCTGTCTCGGAGCTCTTTGGACAATTCCTTCAACCTCATGGCTTGGTTTTTGCTCTGACATGCACTGTCAACTGTGGGACCTTATATAGACAGGTGTGTGCCTTTCCAAGTCATGTCCAGTCAAATAATTTTGTCCCTTTCCCCCTCATAACTTAGCCTACTGTTTATTTTTATAAATTAGCAAAGATTTATAAAAGACGTTTTTGATTTGTCATTATGGGGAAATATTATTTATTCCATTTTAGAATAAGGCTTTAATGTAACAAAATTTGGAAAACGTCAAGGGGTCTGAATACTTTCCGAAGGCACTGTACACATCTCAATGGCATATTATATAATTTATGCAGCAGCATACAATACATTTTTGGACTCACCTTGTGCTATGCTCACTTGAACAGGAAGGTGGTGCTGCAGTCCTTGTGGGCACATTTTGTCAAACTTTTGTCATCAAAGTCTGGCATTCTCTGGATTGACGGTGCTTTCAAGACAACTGGGAGCTCTGGGGGAAAAACAAGATTGAATCATGATGTCAGTGTTCTTCCGGTCAGAGCTCTAGAAAGAGGACCGAGTTCCCGAAATGGAATTCTGAGTTGGATGACCGTTCAAAACGGATTTTCCCAGTCGGAGTTCAGCTCTTTTAAAAAAAATCTGAGTTCGCAGTTGTGTTGAACTCACTGAAGTCTGAGATGACCCAGTTCCGAGTTTCCAGTTGTTTTGTACACGGCAGAAGTCATGCTGGTTTGACACCATGGCCAATGTTTTTTAGCCAGCTAACTATAAATTATTACCGCCCTTTATTATACATTATTAGCTAGCGACAGGAATTGTTTTCAAGAAAATCGATGACTGAAACTCACCTTAATTCCCCCTAAATACACAACTGTGTTCCGAAATCTGCGATGAAATACAGCTGACGTTACCTTTACGATTATCTTTCTCACAAGTACTCAGTAGCCTGTCAAAACTATATCCTGAAGAAGCCTGAAGTTTAACTTTGGTGAGTCATTATTAGTAGCCCTAACAACAGACGTATTAGTGTTGTAGCGACCCGCACAGACAGCCGTGTGTTATGTGTTAGGCTATTAGTGGGTTGTGTTGTACTTACCAGTACCAAGTGTTCGCGGGGTCCGACATGCCAATCAACCTGCTATCTGCCAATCACGGGAATGCCTGGAATGTTCTGATGCCGGGCATCCTGGTGGAGGGTGGTTTGGGAAGGGGGATGGAGCATTGGAGGCTAAGACCACGTTTAGCCATTGTTCTCTCTATTACGTTTGTGCTTCACAAGAGAAGGTCACGGTTGGTTTGTAGGGTACCTTTCAGTTAATTGGCGTGGGCTACGGCCAAACAGTAGCCTGTGTTAAGTTGGGTTAATAGACCGTCAATTCGTTAACTCAATCCTCTGCCTGGACAATTGTTCCTTTATGATCTAGCCAGTTCATTACAGTATTAACACAAAACAAATAATATTGAGCTAGCTCTTATTTCATTCATACAGTGGCTTAAGATAGTATTCACCCCCTTGGCATTTTTCCTATTTTGTTGCCTTACAGACTAGAATTCAAATAGATTTGTGTGGGGGGGAGTCTCTTGCGGTGTCTCTCTATGCTTGGCACATCTAGCCACTGGGATTCTTGCCCATTCTTCAAGGAAAAACTGCTCCAGCTCCTTCAAGTGGATGGGTTCTGCTGGTGTACAGCAATCTTTAAATCATACCACAGATTCTCTATTGGATTGAGGTCTGGGCTTTGACTAGGCCATTCCAAGACATTTAAATGTTTCCCACTTGAGTGTTGCTTTGGCAGTATGCTTAGGGTCATTGTTCTGCTGGAAGGGGAACCTCCGTCCCAGTCTCAAATCTCTGGAAGCCTGAAACAGGTTTCCCCAAAGAATTTCCCTGTATTTAGCTCCATCCATCATTCCTTGAATTCTGACCAGTTTCCCAGTCCCTGCCGTTGAAAAACATCCCCACAGCATGATGCTGCCACCACCATGCTTCACTGTAGGGATGTTGTTCTCAGGGTGATGAGGTGTTGGGTTTGTGCCAGACATTGCATTTTCCTTGATGGCCAAAAAGCTCAATTTTAGTCTCATCTGACCAGAGTACCTTCTTCCATATGTTTGGGGAGTCTCCCACATGCCTTTTGGAGAACACCAAACGTGTTTGCTTATTTTTTTCTGGACACTCTTCCATAAAGCCCAGCTCTGTGGAGTGTAAGGCTTAACGTGATCCTATGGACAGACACTCTAATCTCCACTGTGGAGCTTTGCAGCTTCTTCAGGGTTATCTTGGATTTCTTTGTTGCCTCTCTGATTAATGCCCTCCTTGCCTGGTCCGTGTGTTTTGGTGGGCGGACCTCTCTTGGCAGGTTTGTTGTGGTGCCATATTCTTTCCATTTTGAAATAATGGATTTAATGGTGCTCCGTGGGCTGTTCAAAGTTTCAGTTATTTTTTAACTCAATCGTAATCTGTACTTCTCCACAACTTTGTCCCTGAGCTGTTTGGAGAGCTCCTTGGTCCTCATATATCTATCTATCACACACCTGTTCTGAAAGGCCCCAGAGTCTGCAACACCACTAAGCAAGTGGCACTATGAGGACCATATATATATTGAGATCATGTGACACTTAAATAGATTGCACACAGGTGGACTTATTATGTGACTTTTGAAGGTAATTGGTTGCACCAGATCTTATTTGGGAGGTTCATAGCAAAGGGAGTGAATACATATGCACGCACCACTTTTTTGTTATTTATTTTTTAGAATGTTTTGAAACAAGTAATTTTTTAATTTCACTTCACCAATTTGGACTATTTTTTTGTATGTCCATTACATGAAATCCCCCCAAAAATCGATTTAAATTACAGGTTGTAATGCAACAAAATAGGAAAAACGCCAAGGGGGGTGAATACTTTTGAAAGGCACTGTATGTACAGTTGAAGTTTTCATACACCTTAGCCAAATACATTTAAACTCAGTTTTTCACAATTCCTGACATTTAAACCGAGTAAAAATTCCCTGTCTCAGGTCAGTGAGGATCACCACTTTATTTTAAGAATGTGAAATGTCAGAATAGAGTGATTTATTTCAGCTTCTATTTCTTTCATCACATTCCCAGTGGGTCAGCAATTTACATACACCCAATTAGTATTTGATTGCATTGCCTTTAAATAGTTTAACTTCGGTCAAATGTTTCAGGTAGCCTTCCACAAGCTTCCCACAATAAGTTGGGTGAATTTTGGCCCATTCCTCCTGACAGAGCTGGTGTAACTGAGTCAGGTTTGTAGGCCTCCTTGCTCACACACGCTTTTTCAGTTCTTCCCACACATTTTCTATAGGATTGAGGTCAGGGCTTTGTGATGACCACTCCAATACCTTGACTTTGCTGTCCTGAAGCCATTTTGCCACATCTATGGAAGTATGCTTGGGGTCATTGTCCATTTGGAAAACTCATTTGCGACCAAGCTTTAACTTCCTGACTGATGCCTTGAGATGTTGCATAAATATATCCACATAATTGTCCTCCCTCATGATGCCATCTATTTTGTGAAGTGCACTTGTTCCTCCTTCAGCAAAATCATGATGCTGCCACCCCTGTGCTTCACGATTGGGATGGTGTTCTTTTGCTTGCAAGCCTCCCCCTTTTCCCTCCAAACATAACGATGGTCATTATGGCCAAACAATTCTATTTCATCAGACCAGAGGATATTTCTCCAAAAAGTACAATCTTTGTCCCCATGTGCAGTTGCAAACCATAGTCTGGCTTTTTATGAGGGTTTTGGAGCAGTGGCTTCTTCCTTGCTGAGCGTCCTTTCAGGTTATGTCGATATAGGACTCGTTTTACTGTGGATATACTTTTGTACCGGTCTCCTCCAGCATCTTCACAAGGTCCTTTGCTGTGGTTCTGGGATTGATTTGCACTTTTCACACCAAAGTACGTTCATCTCTAGGAGACAACGAGTCTCCTTCCTGAGTTGGTATGACGGCTGCGTGGTCCCATGGTGTTTATACTTGCATACTATTGTTTGTACAGATGAACATGGTACCTTCAGGCATTTGGAAATTGATTCCAAGGATGAACCAGACTTGTGGTCTACATTTTTTTTGAGGTCTTGGCTGATTTCTTTTGATTTTCTCATGATGTCAAGCAAAGAGTCACAGGGTTTGAAGGTAGGCCTTGAAATACATCCACAGGGACACCTCCAATTGATTCAAATGTCAATTAGCCTATCAGAAGCATTTAAAGCCATGACATCATTTTCTGGAATTTTCCAAGCTGTTTAAAGGCAGTCAACTTAGTGTATGTAAAGTACTGACCCACAGGAATTGTGATACTGTGAATTATAAGTGAAATAATCTGTCTGTAAACAATTGTTGGAAAAATTACTTGTCATGCACAAAGTAGATGTCCTAATCGACTTGCCAAAACTAAAGTTTGTTAACAAGAAATGAGTGGAGTGGTTGAAGAATGAGTTTTAAATGACTCCAAACTAAGTGTATGTAAATTTAAGACTGTACATTCTGTTGGACTGTCAGATTACATTGTGAAGATACAGATTTCAGTAGTATAGGGCATGTTGGCAAACCTCGAATTCTGAAATGGAATGGATAGTACCGGGCAGACACTGGGCAGACACTTGTCCAAGCCGATTAAAAATCAGTCTAAACGGGTAAAAACAATGCACAGGATAGGATTATACATTTTATTGGCCACACTATGTCACTGGAACACACAAGCAATAAGCATCCAGGGTTGTTTTCAGGAGGTACAAAATGGAAGCAAATGTTCAAAAACTGAGTGAAACAGCAACGTACTAACTGGACTTTCATTTTCCATTGTTAAAAGTTTAGCTACGGTGTGCCCTAATGAACACAACCCTGCTGTTAATTGTGAACTGTTAGATTAGTCACTACACTGTCAGACAAGGGGTAGACTACTTTAGCTTTGCCAACACGCCGATAATACAATTGTAATGGGTACACAAACCATCAGTCTTACAGAAGGTTCAAAAGAGCAGACCTTTGGGTGTGTATTGCCTTGCAATAGGCAAATATTTTCAGTTCTCTGGGACCCAATAATCAAGTATTAAATGCAGGTGAGTGATTGATTAGTTTGTTTCTCTGCTCTTTTCCATTGATCATCGACTAGTAATTTCATTGGGTCATCATGGAAAATAGTTATGGGAAAACTTTAACGAATGCCTCTTTTTTTGTATATTTCTGTTAAAGTACACGGTACAATAATGTATTATATTCACATTAACCCTTCTCTCCATACATGATACATGGGTTTGAAGACTGTGGTGCGACATGCTGTGTCCCAAATGGCACCGCATTAATCCTTAGTGCATTACATTGGACCAGGGCCCGTAAGGCAATGGTCAAAAGTTGTGTACTATGTAGGGAATAGGATGTAATTTGGGACACAAGCATAGTTCTCCTCAGTGCACATCCATACACACTTTCGTGTTACAACTGCTAGAGAAACATCACAGACAGACACCATTTTATGAACTCTACCTTGTGCAACATTACAGATCATTTAGTTCAAATAGAAATGTCACGTGTGGAACAGATCTTTCATGTCAGAATTGATTGGGTAATCGGGTCAGATCTATTCCATGTCATTGTCATTCTGTCAGATTCTTCCATCCGTTCGAGGACAGATGGGACATTAGATAAAGATGGAATTCTCAGTAGGGGAAACAGCGCTACTGTCCACCCCACGGCAGTTCTTGTTTTGTTAACAAACCGGAGGTGAGGAGCGTTGTAAAAAAAAAAAAAAAAAACTAACTTCTTTGTTGGTTGTCGCAAACAGATGTGGCTGATCCAGCTTTAAGGGAATGTATGGAAGTGTGCGTCTAGCCTCCGTCTTAGGCCTCCGCTAAAGAGCGAAGCCTGGGCATCCAAGGCTAATGTCAAATTAATGTCACTCATTGATTCATTTCATCTGGGGCAGACCTTCAAGTAAAATGTGGTAAATATAATGAACATAGTCCCTCAAAAGTCACAATTTTGCACAAATAATCTTTCATTGAATCTAAAAATAGTCCAAATATAAAATGAAGTTATAACAATTAGCAGTCCCTCTCAAAGCCTGGCATGACAGTCTACAGTCCCCCTATTAGACAAAGACAACAACCCAGACAGCCAGTCAGGCACACAATTTAACACTTGACTTGCTCACATGATATCCTTCTCCCACTTAAGAGCAATTTGATTAATGAATATGTCAAATCGCTGTCATTTCCTTGTTTAGCACAGAGAGAAGAGACACACTAACCATCAGGGCCAAGTGGTCTTCATTCCGTTTAGTCAGCATCCATGACCTGACTAGTTGGTGGGGGGGAATATATAATCTTTCCTTTACATTTTCCACTTCCTCCCACAAACCAAAGTGCAAAGGGTCAAGCAGCTGCTTCCGCCACACACTGGGAAGCACTTGACACGTAAAGTCATTATCTGTGTCAATCAGAAAGACAATTCCTTTAAGCAGAGTGGTATCAGAGACCCCCTCCCCAATAGCCTCCCTCTGATGGAGAAGTCTAACAGGGTCCTCCATCTTGGTGGTATGGTGTGGAGCTGGCAGGGCTGTAGTGGGTGGGGGTTCCATAGTCCAGCCCTTCTCTCAGTTAAGGGTGCGCTGCTGATCCAAATTGGAACCAGTTTCCCCAATGGACTAATTTCCTACCGACCCTTCTTTAGGAGTTTGGAGTTTCCCTGGAAAAGGCAAGAGGAAGAACAGTGTTAAGTTATACACCTTCCTACTATTGAGTTGGTATTTCAGCATTTTATTAGGATCACCATTAGCTTTTGCTAAAGCAGCAACTGCTCTTTCTGTGGTCCACAGAAAACATGATAATACAGATCATTAATAGACAACAGCTCAAGGACAGAACTACAATTTTTGGGGGTGCTGCGACACTCCCCATCCAACCTGACAGAGCTTGAGAGGATCTGCAGAAACTCCCCAAATACAGGTGTGCCAAGCTTATAGTATCATATCCAAGAAGACTTGATGCTGTAAATCACTGCCAAAGGCACTTCAAAGTACTGAGTAAAGGGTCTGAATACTTATATATATATATCTTTAAAAAAAAAAAAAATTGCAAACATTTCCAAAAAAACAGTTTTTTGCTTTCTCATTATGGGGTTGTGTGAGTAGATTGAAGGGAAAAAAAATATTTAATACATTTTAGAATAAAGCTGTAACATATCATAATATGAAAAAAAGTCAAGGGGTCTGAATACTTTCCAGAATGCACTGCAATACTCTTAAGCTTTCTTGAATTTGTTCTGGATTTGGGGACTGTAAAAAGAACCCTGGTGGCATATCTGGTGGCGTAAGTATGTGTGTCAGAGCTGTGTGTAAGATGACAATGCAAACAATTTGGGATTTTCAACATATTAATATTTATTATAAAAATAAGTGATGCAGTCAGTCTCTCAACTCTTAGCCAAGAGAGAGCGGCATGCATAGTATTTATATAAGCCCTCTGATTACAATGAAGAGCAAGACGTGCTGCTCTGTTCTGGGCCAGCTGCTGCTTAATTAAGTAGAACTAGAGCCTGCAGAACGTGCTTTTAGGAGTGTGGTGTCAAAAAGCAGAGCTTCTCTTTATTACGGACAGACACCTCCCCATCTTTACATCGATTGAATCTGTTTTGACCATGACAGTTCACAATCTAAGGTAAAGTCAATTAATTTAGTCTCCTCAACTTGTTCAGCAGCCACACCTTTCATTACCGGATTCAGCTGAGGTCTAGAATATAAGGAATGATATGTACCAAATACAATGCTCTTAGTTTTAGAGATGTTCAGGACCAGTTTATTACTGGCCACCCATTCCAAAACAGACTGCAACTCTTGTTAAGGGTTTCCACTCATGAGTGGTGCAGCGGTCTAAGGCACTGCATCACGGTGCTTGAGGCATCACTACAGATCCGGGTTCGATCCTGCGCTGTGTTGCAGCCGGCCGTTAAATAAAGGTCAAATAAAAAAAAAAAATATTAAAAGGCTGCACAGAAATCTAACTGTACAGCTCCCACAATATTCTTATTATCAATTTCTTTCAAGCAGTCAGTCATTTGTGTCAATGCAGTACATGTTGAGTGCCCTTCTCTTAAAAGCATGCCGAAAGTCTGTTGTTAATTTGTTTACAGAGAAATAGCATTGTATTTGGTCAAACACAATTTTTTACAACAGTTTGATAGGAGCAAGCTGATAGGCCTGCTGTTAGGACCAGTAAAGGCTGCTTTACCATGCCACTTCACCACATTCCGCTACCACTAGGGTAGTGGAATTACTTTGGCTTCCCTCCAGGCCTGAGTACAAAATCTTTCCTCTAGGCTCAGATTAAAGATATGACAGATAGCAGTGGCTATTAGAGGTCGACCGATTATGATTTTTCAACGCCGATAACGATAATTGGAGGACCAAAAAAAGCAGATGACGATTTTTTTACATTTATAATAACAACAATTACAATAATACTGAATGAACACTTATTTTAACTTAATATAATATCAATCAATAAAATCAATTTAGCCTCAAATATTGAAACATGTTCAATTTGGTTTAAATAATGCAAAAACAAAAAGTGTTGGAGAAGAAAGTAAAAGTGAATTATGTGCCATGTAAGAAAGCTAACATTTAAGTTCCTTGCTCAGAACATGAGAACATATGAAAGCTGGTGGTTCTTGTAACATGAGTCTTCAATATTCCCAGGTAAGGAGTTTTAGGTTGTAATTATAGGATCATTTCTCTATACCATTTGTATTTCATTAACCTTTGACTATTGGATGTTCTGATAGGCAATTTAGTATTGCCAGTGTAACAGTATAGCTTCCATCCCTCTCCTCGCTCCTACCTGGGCTCGAACCAGGAACACATCGACAACAGCCACCCTCGAAGCAGCGTCACCCATGCAGAGCAAGGGGAATAACTACTCCAAGTCTCAGAGCGAGTGACGTTTGAAACGCTATTAGCGTGCACCCCGCTAACTAGCTAGCCATTTCACATCGGTTACACCAGCCTAATCTCAGGAGTTGATAGGCTTGAAGCAATGCGAAGAGCTGCTGGCGAAAGTGCTGTTTGAATGAATGCTTACGAGCCTGCTGGTGCCAACCACCGCTCAGTCAGACTGCCCTTTCAAATCATAGACTTAATTATAACATAACACACAGAAATAGGAGCCTTAGGTCATTAATATGGTAGAATCTGGTAACGATCATCTCAAAAACAAGACATTTAATTATTTATTTTATCTAACGGGTGGCATCCATAAGTCTAAATATTCCTGTTACATTGCTCAACCGTCAATGTAATGTCATAATTATGTAAAATTCTGGCAAATTAGGCAGCCCAAACTGCATACACACTGACTCTGCGTGCAATGAACGCAAGAGAAGTGACACAATTTCACCTGGTTAATATTGCCTGCTAACCTGGATTTCTTTTAGCTAAATATGCAGGTTTAAAAATACATACTTCTGTGTATTGATTTTAAGAAAGGCATTGATGTTTATGGTTAGGTACACATTGGAGCAACGACAGTCCTTTTTCACGAGCACGCACCGCATCGATTATATGCAACGCAGGACACGCTAGATAAACTAGTAATATCAACCATGTGTAGTTAACTAGTGATTATGATTGATTGATTGTTTTTTATAAAGATACGTTTAATGGTAGCTAGCAACTTGCCTTGGCTTACTGCATTCGCGTAACAGGCAGGCTCCTCGTGGAGTGTAATGTAATCAGGTGGTTAGAGCGTTAACTATAAGGTTGTAAGATTGAATCCCCGAGCTGACAAAGTAAAAATCTGTCTTTCTGCCCCTGAACAAGGCAGTTAACCCACCGTTCCTAGGCAGTCATTGAAAATAAGAATGTGTTCGTAACTGACTTGCCTAGTTAAATAAAGATTAAATAAATGTGTAAAAAAAAAATACAAAAATAGGCCAAACCGGTGTCCAAAAACTCAGATTATGAAAACTTGAAATCGGCCCTAATTAATCGGCCATTCCGATTAATCGGTCGACCTCTCGTGGCTATAGAGTCAGCTTCCATCCTAAGTAGCTTTCCATCTAAGCTGTCAAAGCCCAGGAGGTTTGTCATGATTGATCAATAACCATTTTCCACCTCGACACACTAACTTTACAATATTCAAAGTTGCAATGCTTTTCTTTAATTATTTGTTTTCTTGTATATGAAAAGGATGGCTCACTGTTCGTTGTTGGCATTTCCTGCTAAAGTTTGCCCACTTTGCTAATGAAGTAATCAGAAATGGCAACATCAAATGGTTTTGTGATAAGCCATCTGATTTGATTGAAGATGGAGTTGAATGTCTTTCTGCCCATAATTTCATTTAAAGTGCTCAAAAGTTTATTTTCCATCATTCTTCATATCATTGATATTGGCTTCATAGTACAGTTTCTTTTGTTTTGGACTTTAGTCTCAGAATTTCTCAATTTGCAGTGCAGCCAGATGTATTAGCCACAGTTTTTCAATTCCTCAATCCATGGAGCCTGGACAGCTGTTAGTCAGTTTCTAACAAGTGAATGTTTAATCAGTCATTTGAAGAAGCAATTTCATAAATTCATCAAGTGCAGCTGGATTCTCCTTATTAAATCACATCTGACCAACAAATAATATTTATCATCACCCACATAAGAGTCAGAGCAAAATCTTTTGTATGATCTCTTATACAGTAATATTGGCCCAGCTTTTGGAACTTTAGCTTCCCTGGATATAGCCACAATATTGTGATCACTGCATCCAATGAGTAAGGATACAGCTTTAGAACACATTTCTTCAGTATTACATGTGGTGATCTTGGTCCTGTAGGGTTTATAAACACCCTGGTACATTGATTAAAACATTTGAACCAGATTACAGGCCCTGTTTACAGTAAGAAGCTTCCTCTTGAGCGGACAACTTGATGAAAACCAGTCAATATTCAGGTCCACAAGAAAGTAGACCTCTGTTTACATCACATACAATATCAATCATTTCACACATTATTTAGATATGGACTGTTAGCCTATAGCAACACCCCAAAAGAAAAGGCTTTAGATGTGCCAGGTGAACCTGCAACCACAACACTTCAATAACACTTGACATAAGATCTTCTCTAAGCATTACAGGGATACGGCTCTGAATACGCAGTCGGAAGTTACATAAACTCAGTTTGTTTGGCTAAGGTGTAAATGTTTCACAATTCCTGACATTTAATCCTAATAAAAATTCCCTGTCTTAGGTGAGTTAGGATCACCACGTTATTTTAAGAATGTGAAATATCAGAATAATAGTAGTGATTGATGTCAGCTTTTATTTCTTTCATCACATTTGCAGTGGGTCAGAAGTTTACATGCAACCAAATACTAATTGAGTGTATTGCCTTTAAATTGTTTAACTTAGGTCAAACGTTTCGGTTAGTCTTCCACAAGCTTCCCACAATAAAGTGGGTGAATTTTGGCCCATTCCTCCTGACAGCTGGTGTAACGGAGTCAGGTTTGTAGGTCAGGTCTGCCCACACATTTTCTATAGGATTAATGTCAGGGCTTTGTGACGGCCACTCCAATACCTTGACTTTGTTGTATTTAAGCCATTTTGCTACAACTTTGGAAGTATGCCATTTGCGACCAAGCTTTAACTTCCTGACTGTTGTCTTGAGATGTTGCTTCAATATATCCACAATTTTCTTTCCTCGTGATGCCATCTATTTTGTGAAGTGCCCCAGTCCCTCTTACAGCAAAGCACCCCCACGACATGCCGTCACCCCTGTGCTTCACGTTTGGGATGGTGTTCTTCAGCTTGCAAGCCTCCCCCTTTTTCCTCCAAACATAATGATGGTCATTATGGCCAAACAGCTCTATTTTTTTCAGACCAGAGGACATTTCTCCAAAAAGTATGATCTCTGTCCCCATGTGCAGTTGCAAACCGTAGTCTGGCTTTTTTATGGCGGTTTTGGAGCAGTAGCTTCTTCTATGATGAGCGGCCTTATCAGGTTATGTCGATATAGGACATAGGACTCGTTTTACTGTGGATATAGATACTTTTGTACCTGTTTCCTCCAGCATCTTCACAAGGTTCTTTGCTGTTGTTCTGGGATTGATTTGCACTTTTTGCATCAAAGTTCATTCATCTCTAAGAGACAGAACGCCTGTCCTTCCTGAGCGGTATGACGGCTGCGTGGTGCCATGGTGTTTATACTTGAGTACTATTGTTTGTACAGATGAACGTGGTACCTTCAGGTGTTTAGAAATTGCTCCCAAGGATGAACCAGACTTCCAGAGGTCTTGGCTGATTTATTTAGATTTTCCCATGATGTCAAGCAAAGAGGCACAGAGTTTGAAGGTAGGCCTTGAAATACATCCACAGGTACACCTCCAATTGACTCAAATTATGTCAATTTGCCTATCAGAAGCTTCTAAAGCCATGACAATTTCTGGAATTTTCCACGCTGTTTAAAAAGGCACAGTGAACTTAGTGTATGTAAACTTCTGACACACTGGAATTGTGATACAGTGAATTATAAGCAAAATAATCTGTCTGTAACAATTGTTGGAAAAATGACTTAGGACATCTACTTTGTGCATGACAACTGACTTGCCAAAACTTTGTTAACAAGAAATTTGCGGAGAGGTTGAAAATCGAGTTAAGTGACTTCAACCTAAGTTATGTAAACTTCTGACTTCAACTGTATACTCCTAAACCTCACACGGGGTGGCAGGGTAGCCTAGTCGTTAGAGCATTGGACTAGTAACCGGAAGGTTGCAAGTTCAAACCCACGAGCTGACAAGGTTCATTCTGCCCCTGAACAGGCAGTTAACCCACTGTTCCTAGGCAGTCATTGAAAATAAGAATTTGTTCTTAACTGACTTGCCTAGTTAAATAAAGATAAAATAAAAAAAATAAAAAATGTGCGCGCGCGCTGCGGGGTTGAAGCAAAGAGCCCATAGGCTCCCTCACCCCTTCCTGGCTTCTGGGAGGGAGGGTGGACAATGAGCCTGTCATAGCAGATGTAAGCAATGTCCCCACACTCTTTCATGGCTGTCCTCTTTCCTCTTCTGTCACACAACTTCAAGATAGTAGTAGTTAAGGAAGATATACATTCCTCTCAAGTTCTTGGCTCTTTCCAGACCAGGTCTTCAATTTAATCAGAAATCATCACTCCGTCCAGATTCTGAAATTCCATCCACAACCATGTTGTTCTGCCTTGATTGTCCCTCATTGTTATCATGTATTCACACACAGCTACATTGTCCTGAAACTCAGGAACTTGACAACTATCGGCCTGGGCCTGTCACCTGGGCCGGTGGTGGGTTTTCCAATCCTGTGGGCGGTACTTCACCTCAATCTGCCTGTGGTCTTCAATTTAATCAGAAATCATCACTCCATCCAGATTCTGAAAGTCCATCCACAACCATGTTGTTCTGCCTTGATTGTCCCTCATTGTTATCATGTATTCACACACAGAACTGATGTCCTATCGCACTGACTTACATCTTGCCATTCTCCTGTTTCAACTCATCGAGCTGACCCTGGGAGAACTGCAAACTGTTCTTCAGGTCCTGGACCTCAGGTTGTCAATTCTTTTATTAGTTGAATCCACCAGTATTTGGATAAAACACTTGAAGCTATTTTCTTTGGCCCGCAGAACAGCCTCAATTCGTCAGGGTATGGACTACAAGGTGTCGAAAGTGTTCCACAGGGATGCCGGCCCATGTTGACTCCAATAGTTCCCACAGTTGTGTCAAGTTGGCTGGATGTCCTTTGGTTGGTGGACCATTCTTGATACACACGGGAAACTGTGGAGCATGAAAAACCCAGCAGTGTTGCAGTTCTTGAAACACTCAAACTGGTGCGCCAAGCACCTACTACCATAACGTGTTCAAAGGCACTTTATCTTTTGTCTTGCCCATCCACTCTCTGAATGGCACACATACACAATCCATGTCTCAAGTTCAAGGCTTAAATCCTTTCACACTAATTGAAGTGGATTTATGGGTATCTGCTAGCATGCTAGTGTGGGAATAACCATCTACACACTAGCATGCTAGCAGATACCCATAGACTTCCATTGTTAGCAATTGCGCTAGCGCTAGTTAGCAACTTCCTTCAAACTGCATGCAGAGACATAAAAAATGGTGTCCATGAGTTAATCTCACTCTGGGGAAGGAGATTAGGGCCCCTTTGCAAAAATACCAGAGTATCCCTTAAAGATACTCATCTGTGTTTTAACAGAAGTGTATGTTGGGCAGTTTCAGGACAGAAGGCGTGTTTGCTGTTCCTCCACCTCCCAGTTCCCCTCAGACCCTGCTATACCCCCTATCCGCCACCTCCCTGTTCCCCTCAGACCCTGCTATATACCCCCCTCCCAGTTCCCCTCAGACCCTGCTATACCCCACCCCTCCCAGTTCCCCTCAGACCCTGCTATACCCCCACCCCTCCCAGTTCCCCTCAGACCCTGCTATACCCCACCCCTCCCAGTTCCCCTCAGACCCTGCTACCCCTAGTTCCCCTCAGACCCCACCCCCCCTCCCAGTTCCCCTCAGACCCTGCTATACCCCACCCCCCCTCCCAGTTCCCCTCCCAGACCCTGCTATACCCCACCCCTCCCAGTTCCCCTCAGACCCTGCTATACCCCACCCCTCCCAGTTCCCCTCAGACCCTGCTATACCCCACCCCTCCCAGTTCCCCTCAGACCCTGCTATACCCCACCCCTCCCAGTTCCCCTCAGATCCTGCTATACCCCTCCCACCCCACCCCTCCCAGTTCCCCTCAGACCCTGCTACCCCTCCCAGTTCCCCTCCCCATACCCCCCCCTCCCAGTTCCCCTCAGACCCTGCTATACCCCACCCCCTCCCAGTTCCCCTCAGACCCTGCTATCAGACCCCACCCCTCCCAGTTCCCCTCAGACCCTGCTATACCCCCCTATCCAGACCCCCCCCACCTCCCCCCTCAGACCCTGCTATACCCCCCACCTCCCCTCAGACCCTTCCATATATACCCCTCCCAGTTCCCCCCCCCATCCCCCACCTCCCTGTTCCCCTCAGACCCTGACCCTATACCCCACCCCTCCCAGTTCCCCCCACCTCCCTGTTCCCCTCAGACCCTTCCATACTCAGACCCTGCCCCCATCCCCCACCTCCCTGTTCCCCTCAGACCCTTCCATCCCAGTTCCCCTCAGACCCCCCCCATCCCAGTTCCCCCACCTCCCTGTTCCCCTCAGACCCTTCCACCCCTCCCAGTTCCCCTCAGACCCTGCCCCCATCCACCCCCCACCTCCCTGTTCCCCTCAGACCCTTCCATACCCCACCACCCCTGTTCCCCTCAGACCCTTCCATCCCTGTTCCCCTCAGACCCCCATCCCCCCCCCACCTCCCTGTTCCCCCCCTCCAGACCCTGCTCAGACCCTTATACCCCCCCCCCCACCTCCCTGTTCCCCTCAGACCCTTCCATACTCCCCCATCCCCCACCTCCCTGTTCCCCTCAGACCCTTCCATACCCCCCCCCCACCTCCCTGTTCCCCTCAGACCCTTCCATACCCCCCCCCCCCTGTTCCCCTCAGACCCTTCCATACCCCCCCCTCCAGACCCATCCCCCTCAGACCCTTCAGACCCATCCCCCCATCCCCCTCAGACCCTTCCCCCCCCATCTCCCTGTTCCCCTCAGACCCTTCCATACCAAATCAAATCAAATTTTATTTGTCACATACACATGGTTAGCAGATGTTAATGCGAGTGTAGCAAAATGCTTGTGCTTCTAGTTCCGACAATGCAGTAATAACCAACAAGTAATCTAACTAACAATTCCAAAACTACTGTCTTATACACAGTGTAAGGGGATAAAGAATATGTACATAAGGACATATGAATGAGTGATGGTACAGAGCAGCATAGGCAAGATACAGTAGCTGATAGAGTACAGTATATACATATGAGATGAGTATGTAAACAAAGTGGCATAGTTAAAGTGGCTAGTGATACATGTATTACATAAGGATGCAGTCGATGATATAGAGTACAGTATATACGTATGCATATGAGATGAATAATGTAGGGTAAGTAACATTATATAAGGTAGCATTGTTTATATATTTACCTCATTTCCCATCAATTCCCATTTTTAAAGTGGCTGCAGTTGAGTCAGTGTCAGTGTGTTGGCAGCAGCCACTCAATGTTAGTGGTGGCTGTTTAACAGTCTGATGGCCTTGAGATAGAAGCTGTTTTTCAGTCTCTCGGTCCCAGCTTCGATGCACCTGTACTGACCTCGCCTTCTGGATGATAGCGGGGTGAACAGGCAGTGGCTCGGGTGGTTGATGTCCTTGATCTTTATGGCCTTCCTGTAACATCGGGTGGTGTAGGTGTCCTGGAGGGCAGGTAGTTTGCCCCTGGTGATGCGTTGTGCAGACCTCACTACCCTCTGGAGAGCCTTACGGTTGAGGGCGGAGCAGTTGCCGTACCAGGCGGTGATACAGCCCGCCAGGATGCTCTCGATTGTGCATCTGTAGAAGTTTGGGAGTGCTTTTGGTGACAAGCCGAATTTCTTCAGCCTCCTGAGGTTGAAGAGGCGCTGCTGCGCCTTCTTCACGATGCTGTCTGTGTGAGTGGACCAATTCAGTTTGTCTGTGATGTGTATGCCGAGGAACTTAAAACTTGCTACCCTCTCCACTACTGTTCCATCGATGTGGATAGGGGGGGGTGTTCCTTCTGCTGTTTCCTGAAGTCCACAATCATCTCCTTAGTTTTGTTGACGTTGAGTGTGAGGTTATTTTCCTGACACCACACTCCGAGGGCCCTCACCTCCTCCCTGTAGGCCATCTCGTCGTTGTTGGTAATCAAGCCTACCA
The DNA here is from genome assembly GCF_018296145.1 of Oncorhynchus tshawytscha. NCBI lineage: Eukaryota > Metazoa > Chordata > Actinopteri > Salmoniformes > Salmonidae > Oncorhynchus > Oncorhynchus tshawytscha. The sequence continues at coordinate 93,343,716 of NC_056429.1, read as the reverse complement.
CTGTTGTGTCGTCCGCAAACTTGATGATCGAGTTGGAGGCGTGCGTGGCCACGCAGTCGTGGGTGAACAGGGAGTACAGGAGAGGGCTCAGAACGCACCCTTGTGGGGCCCCAGTGTTGAGGATCAGCGGGGAGGAGATGTTGTTGCCTACCCTCACCACCTGGGGGTGGCCCGTCAGGAAGTCCAGTACCCAGTTGCACAGGGCGGGGTCGAGACCCAGGGTCTCGAGCTTGATGACGAGCTTGGAGGGTACTATGGTGTTGAATGCCGAGCTGTGGTCGATGAACAGCATTCTCACGTAGGTATTCCTCTTGTCCAGGTGGGTTAGGGCAGTGTGCAGTGTGGTTGAGATTGCATCGTCTGTGGACCTATTTGGGCGGTAAGCAAATTGGAGTGGGTCTAGGGTGTCAGGTAGGGTGGAGGTGATATGGTCCTTGACTAGTCTCTCAAAGCACTTCATGATGACGGATTTGAGTGCTACGGGGCGGTAGTCGTTTAGCTCAGTTACCTTAGCTTTCTTGGGAACAGGAACAATGGTGGCCCTCTTGAAGCATGTGGGAACAGCAACAGCAGACTACCCCCCATCCCCCACCTCCCCGTTCCCCTCAGACCCTTCCACCCCCCATCCCCAGCCTCCCTGTTTCCTTCAGACTGGATGGTAGTTTGTTATTGGGATATGTCTACACAGCATGTCAGCATAACCTCACCTAGTACTGCTTCTCTGTCTGTCTAGACCCGTGGGTGGCACATTTTCATTCAACCTTAATTTATCCAGGTTAGTCTCATTGGGGGAGCGGTGTGAGGGGACTCTGTACCTTGCCGCTCAGTTTGAGTATGTCAATCTCCTCTCTCTGTTTGCTGAGAGTCTCATTCATGCTGCACAGGTGGTCGCTCATCATACTAAGTTGTTCCTTGTAACTCCTCTTGGTCGTGGCAAGCTCATCCTGAAAGACGAGGAACAGGTTGTGGTTAGTTAGAGCCAGTATGATTGTTCAAGGTTCAAGTTCATTTGCCATGTCTCAGTTGGAGCATGGCTCTTGCAATGCCAGGGTTCAATTCGCGGGCCACCCATACTTAAAAATGTATGAACGATTAAAAGTCACATTGGATAAAAGCGTCTGCTAAATGGCATTTCATTGAATAAATGGGAAATCTTACAAAAAAAACAGCAAATAAATTGAGGACCAAGTTCAGGACAAATATGCATAACACAACTACCAATGTAATAATGCTGATTGTATTCTAGCTGAATGGATGGATCTGGGATAAGCTGCTTTCTTTCAGTCTGGAAATTACACAACAGACGTTTACCTGCAGACGTGTGATGTTCTGATTAGCCAATTTGACCTCCTCAGTCAGTGTCTCCCGTGACTTCTCTGCCAAGGCCAGACGCTTGGCCAGGGCTCGACACTGGGGGGGGGGTTACAACACAGGAGATACGGAGAATTAACAGATATCCACAGACGATCACTTCCTTCAACTAATGAAGTCAGTAAATGGGGTGCTCTTCACTGAAACTAGATCTAGGCAGACAAGTCTGGGTTTGAACTGGAGTGACTGCTACATTAAATACACTTTGTTAGAAACACTTCCTAAGCCAGTTCCCTCTGTCAGACACTCTGTCCTTTGGGTGGTGGACCATTCTTGATACACACTGTTGAGCGTGAAAAACCCAGCAGCGTTGCAGTTCTTGACACAAACCAGTGTGCCTGGCACCTACCCCATTCAAAGGCACTTAAATCCATTGTCTTACCCATTCACCCTCTGAATGGCACACATACACAATCCATGTCTCATTTGTCTCAAGGCGCTAGTAAAAGGGCGCTATTAAAATTTTTGGATGAAAAACTATCCCGTTTTAAACAAGATATTTTGTCACGAAAAGATGCTTTATATGCATATAATTGACAGCTTTGGAAAGAAAACAATGACGTTTCCAAAACTGCAAAGATAGTCTGAGTGCCACAGAACTAATGCTACAGGCGAAACCAAGATGAAATTTCATACAGGAAGTGCGCCAGATTTGGAATGCGCTGTGTTCCAATGTCTCCTTATATGGCTGTGAATGCGCCAGGAATGAGCCTACACTTTCTGTCGTTTCCCCAAGGTGTCTGCAGCATTGTGACGTATTTGTAGGCATATCATCGGAAGATTGACCATAAGAGACTACATTTACCAGGTGCCCGCTTGGTGTCCTCCGTTGAAATTATTGCGTAATCTCCAGCTGCGTGCATTTTTCCATTTGGTTCAGAGGAGAAACCAAACTGCCACAAATGATTTATCATCGAATAGATATGTGAAAAACACCTTGAGGATTGATTCTAAACAACGTTTGCCATGTTTCTGTCGATATTATGGAGTTAATTTGGAAAAAAGTTTGGCGTTGTAATGACTGAATTTTCTTTTTTTTTCTTAGCCAAACGTGATGAACAAAACAGATCGATTTCTCCTACACAAATAATCTTTTTGGAAAAACTGAACATTTGCTATCTAACTAAGAGTCTCCTCATTGAAAACAGCCGAAGTTCTTCAAAAGGTAAATTATTTTATTTGAATGCTTTTCTTGTTTTTGTGAAAATGTTGCCTGCTGAATGCTAGGCTTAATGCTATGCTAGCTATCAATACTCTTACACAAATGCTTGTGTAGCTATGGTTGAAAAGCATATTTTGAAAATCTGAGATGACAGTGTTGTTAACAAAAGGCTAAGCTTGTGAGCCAATATATTTATTTCATTTCATTTGCGATTTTCATGAATAGTTAATGTTGCGTTATGGTAATGAGCTTGAGGCTATGATTACGCTCCCGGATACGGGATTGCTTGACGCAAGAAGATAAACAAGATATTTTGTCACGAAAAGATGGTCGACTATGCATATAATTGACAGCTTTGGAAAGAAAACACTGACGCTTCCAAAACTGCAAAGATATTGTGAGTGCCACAGAACTGATGTTATAGGCAAAACCCAGATAAAAATCCAACCAGGAAGTGCCGCATTTTTTAAAACCGCCTCATTGCCAATGACTCCTTATATGGCTGTGAATGAGCTACGAATGAGCTTTTGTTTTCCACGTATTCCCCAAGGTGTCTACAGCATTGTGACGTCTTTTTAGGCATTTCCATTGAAGAATGGCTGTAAGGGACCATATATAGCATGTGGTCACATGGTGTCTCCCGCAGAAAATCTCACGTAAAATACTGAGGTCGCCATTTTTCCAATCGCTTCTTATGAGAAACCAATTGCCTCGACGGATATATTAACGAATATATTTGTTAAAAACACCTTGAGGGTGGATCCTAAACAACGTTTGCCGTGTTTGTCGATGTTATAAGAGCAAATTTTGAAAAAAAGTTAGGCGTTATAGTTGTAGCATTTTACGGTCGATTTCTCAGCCAAGCATGAAACGGGAGCTATTTCGCCTACAAAAATAATATTTTGGGGAAAAAGGAACATTTGCTATCTAACTGGGAGTCTCCTGAGTGAAAGCATCCAAAGTTCTTCAAAGGTAAAGGATTTAATTTGGTTGCTTTTCTTATTTTCGTGAAAATGTTGCCTGCTGCCAGCAGAGCTAGCATAGCATTATGCCATGATAAACTTGTACAAATGCTTGTCTAGCGTTGGCTGTTACGCATATTTTGAAAATCTGAGATGACAGTATTGTTAAAAGGCTAAGCTTGTGTTTGAATATATTCATTTAATTTCATTTTCATGAATAGGAAAAGTTTCTAGGGGTATTTATGTCCGCTGCGTTATGATAATGCGTTTGAGGCTATGATTACGCTCCCGGATACGGGATTGCTTGTCGCAAGAGGTTTAACCTGTCTCCTCCCCTTCATCTACACTGACTGAAGTGGATTTAACAAGTGACATCAATAAGGGATCATAGCTTTCAACTGGTCAGTCTGTTATGGAAAGAGCAGGTGTTATTAATGTTTTGTACACTCAGTGTATATCATGTAGGGCTGGGAATAACCAGGGAACTCACAATAAGATATTATTACTATACTTAGGCGTCAATCCTATATGTATTGTGATTCGATACTGTGATTTTATTGCGATTCAACGTTCCAAACATACTGCTCACCATGTCTGCTGCAGAGGGACAGAGAGAGCCATGAGAAAATGAGATTTGATCAGTCATGGAAATAAATTAGCTGAAAACATTTAGGCTCACTATTTTTTTTTTAAATAGATAAGTTATAGGATGAAAAATACCATAGTTTTGGCGCAGCTACACAGACTATTTTTATTTTAACAAAACGATACTTGGAGTCAAAGTACGTATGTATTAAAGGAAGGAAGATGTGATGGGAAATGTTTGAGTGACTGATCCAACTAGTAAGTTGGTCTTCTGTAGAGCCGCATCTCAATGGAGCTTGACTGTGTAACTTTGTTCCCCATATATCTCCCCAGTGTCCACCGACAAAATAACAGCTCCATATCCTTAAGAAGTGTGTGCTTACGCACGTGTGTATCATGTCTCACCTCAGCATGGAAGTTAACCGCCTTGCTGTCAGAGACCTGTAGCTGTGTGGTGAGTTCTCCTACTCTGGCCATGTAGTGAGTCTTAATCAGCTGTTCTCTGGACTCCTCGTCTCTCACCTGTACACACAGACAGACCAACGACAACTTTATATCAAGTGGCTGTTATATCTGTGTTGTAATTACACTAGTATAACAAGGTTGTATTAGCATGTTAATACATATTATTCATTCAAGCATTTATTCAATCATTCAAGCAGTCAGTGTAATTTTCCAAAGTATGACAATCTGTTCATTAATGAGTTCATTTGTCCATCTTTTCAGGAAAGCAATGAGACTAGTTGCGTGAAAGAGGGGAAAAGGATCAGACTAAAGAATAGTTGGGTCAAGAAAAACAAGACAAACTTACTTCCTCGTTGGTAGGAGTTGTGGTCAACATGCCAACCTAATGCGAGAGATGTAAAACACAGAAACACATTAGTTAGTAACTAACTCCCTATGAGAAAGCTATAAAATGTAAGACTGGTCCCAGATCTGTGTGTGCTGTTTTGCCAACTTCTACAGTCATTGTTGGAGATACAGCACAAACAAATCAGGGCTCAGGCCAATAAAATCCATTTCCCTCCCACTGAAATCCTATAAAACACTACAGGTCCCCCTAATATTCACTGACAAAAATGGATTGGAAAGGAATAACATCTATAAAAGCCTGTGAATGAAGAGTGTAGCTGGTTGTTAATGACATGACAACAGTGTCCAGTGACTTACCGCACAAACCGTGTCCTGAGTGAGTGGGTGTTAGCCTGGTCCCAGATCTGTTTGTGCTGTCTTGCCAGCTCTTATGGTCGTTGTTATGCCAAACAATGAGAACCACCATAGGACAACACAAATCGATCTGGGACGCATCCCAATAATATCAATTTTTTTCCTTAATTGTACACTAGTTCACTACTTCCCAAAAATCTAAAAACATTGGATTGGTGAAAGCATGAGCTAGAGGGAGTTTCCAACATTTCTTATACCCATCAGTTATTTTCAAATCAGTGAAGGATAGTGAACAAGTGCATACTTGGGGGGGAAAGGAGAAATGATTGGGATAGAGCCAGAGACTGATAATACAACTCGCTGGAGTTGCAAAGGGTCAGAAACTTTCCAGAAATGTTCCATGGGAAGTTATGCCTGGGAGTGTAGCTTAAATTCATCAAAAAAGTTAGCTTTAACAGTGACACTTTTTATTGGGATACACAGAAGGCAATTCTAGGTCTTGTGGCATATTTTGGTTAAACTATCCCTCTACATGCACAGTGCATTCTTCCATCACATGTACAGCTGATTCTCAAGATCTTGCACACTAATGAGATGCTATTGAGCCCACACTACTACGCTGAGCCAAGGACTACATGCCGTCTTGTAAGTTTTGATTACAGTACTGGTTGGGGTGAATATATTATATGGCGCACGTTCTTTTTTTGTTAATTAGCAAATAGTAGCGTGTTTAAATAATTTAACTTGTTAAGTTTCTGCTAGCTAGTTTTTGCTACCATGTGGGTTTTAACTTGCTTGAGCCTGCTAACTGAGCTAGCTTAATTCACCTGTTTCCATACATGTTTCATTTTAAAACATGCATCTTACCAAAGGAGTTGTTTAATCTAACTGCTTAACTATTTATCTGTACATATAATTGTATTTTTTTTTGTCTATTCTTTACAGGAAAATGCCATGGGCACTACCTGATATGGAGACATTTCTCTGCAGCTAATGTAGAAGGAAAAGTGGTGTACATTTGCAAATACTGTGCCAAATCATATGTGATGAACACAACAAAGATGCAGAATCCTCTGGTCAAGTGCATAAAGTTCCCTCAGCGCACACAACAAGCAACCTCTGACAAAAGTTCCTCAACATGTATTCGAGGTGAAAATGATGAATCAGACACCTTAGTCAGAGAAATGCTGATGAATGTCTTGCTACAGCTGTGTATACAACTGGTTCACCTCTGATGCTCACAGACAATGTGTATTGGAAGAGAGTTCTGAATGTTCTTCGCCCAGCATACACCCCTCCAACCAGACATGTTTTATCTACTAATTTGCTGGATGCAGAGTTCAACAGAGTTCAAGTGAAGGTCAAGCAAATAGAGAAAGCAGACTGTATTGCAATCATCTCTGATGGGTGGTTGAATGTTCATGGGAAAGGAATAATTAACTACATCATCTCCACCCCTCAACCAGTTTTCTACAAGAACACAGACACAAGGGACAACAGACACACCGGTCTCTATATTGCAGATGAGCTGAAGGCAGTCATCAATGACCTTGGACCACAGAAGGTATCTGCACTGGTGACAGACAATGCTGCAAACATGAAGGCAGTTGGTCTAAAGTGGAGGAGTCCTACCCTCACATCACACCCATTGGCTGTGCTGCTCATGCATTTAATCTGCTCCTCAAGGACATCATGGAACTGAAAAACATGAATACACTCTGCAAGAGAACAAAGGAAATGGTTAGGTATGTGAAGGGTCATCAAGATATAGCAGCAATCTACCTCACCAAGCAAAGTGAGAAGAATAAGAGCACCACATTGAAGCTGCCCAGCAGCACCCGTTGGGGTGGTGGTGTGATCATGTTTGAGTCTCCTGGAGGGGAAGGAGTCTCTCCAAAAAATGGCCATGTCACAGTCTGCTGATATGGACAGCCCCATCAAGAGGATCCTCTTGGATGATGTATTTTGGGAGAGAGTGGTAAGCAGCCTGAAACCTATAGCAGTAGCCATTGCACAGATTGAGGGAGACCATTCCATCCTGTCTGATGTTCAGACTCTGCTTACAGATGTAAGAGAAGAAATCCGTACTGCCCTGCACACTTCACTGTTGCTCCAAGCAGAGGAAACTGCATTCTGAAATACATCAAAAAGCGTGAAGACTTCTGCCTGAAGCCCACACACGCCACAGCGTACATGTTGGACCCCAAGTATGCAGGTAAGAGCATCCTGTCTGGTGCAGAGATCAACAAGGCCTATGGTGTCATCACTACCATGTCTCGCCACCTTGGCCTGGATGAGGGCAAGGTTCTTGACAGTCTGGCGAAGTACACTTCCAAGTAAGGGTTTTGGGATGGAGATGCAATATGGCAGTTGTGCCAACATATCTCATCAGCCACCTGGTGGAAGGGACTTTGTAGATCTGATGCTCTTTCCCCTGTTGCCTCCATCCTCCAAATCCCACCAACATCAGCCACCTCAGAGCACACCGGTCCTTGTTTGGAAACACACACACACCAAAGCATGGAACAGGCTGACCAATACAAGGGTTGAAAAATTGGTGGACATCCGGGCAAATTTGAGGCTTTTTGAGCCTGACAACGAAACACCCTCAACAAGCTTGGAAAGTTACAGTGAAGATGAGGCCTCAGTCTGATGTTCAAGAGGAGGACATTGAGGAGGTCCAGGGAGAAGACATGGAAGTTCAAGTCATGACTAAATAGTTTTAAAAATTGATTGGAATGATTTAATCATTTGCAATTATGTCTACTTATGACAAGGTAAATGTTTCTGTCTCCATACAATATGGTAAATATGTCCAATGCAAAAAACATCTACATTTAAAATGGTATTTGCATACATTTCCATTAATACATTCCCGTTAATTCCCACATCTGAATATTCCAAAATATGCAACCCTACAACTCACTGAAGCCAAAACACTAAAACCTATTTTATGGGTGCTCCCGCGATGACGTGTGACTCATTTGGTGGGAAAGGGGAGGGTTGGAAAGGGAGGAATGATCACCCTAGATTTCATCTCACATCATGCCAGTCTCAGCAGACAACTAAGTAGTGAAACATGGATGAAGCCTAATAAAAACACTATTGGAGAAAAATAAGGATGCAAAATTCCAAAGTTATCAGTCTTTATGAAATCCCTGTTGATGGATTCTTGCAACTCAAAATAAAATTTAAAAAACAAATGAAGATTGTAAGTACCAGACGGGTGCTTATCATAGCATCCTTCTCTACTCCTCTCTCCTCCAGCTCGCCATCATCCAGGCTGGTGAGGGCTGGTCTGCCCAGACCCAGGGAGAGGGCTGAGGCTGGGCTGCCTCCTCCCAGGGCAGAGGAGAGCTGTGTCTCCAAGTCCTGGATGCGTTGGCTCTCCTTCTCCAGCCTCACCCTGCCCAGCTGGGTCTCCAGCAGCCAGTGCTCCTTCTCCTGCTCCAGACGAGCGATCTTCTCCTGGCTCGCCACCACCTTTCGGTGGTAACGGTCAAGGGGAGGAGGGAAAGGTGTAAGAGGACTTATATACTTCTCTATAACACTTATCTAGTCAGCAACCAAATGGGTTACCTTGAGAATAGAGGCAGACTTAGGGCCTGTGTCCTTACAAACAGGAGAGTAGAAGGAAGGAACATGGAAATACAATCAATACCTGTTGTGTGAGTCCCTGTCTGCTCTCTGTAGAGCTGGTTAGAACACGGCGGTTCAACAGGGCCTCTCTGTATGGAACAGACTCAGCTCTGGGCTGGATACACAGACAGGACAGTCAAATACACACTGTTATACTGAAACACTACAGTGTATGTTCCACGGTTTGCTTTAGCCTGCCTGGAGTGTCAGATGAGTGAGCTTTATACTTTTGGGATTATTCTATTGGTTCCCACATCCTATTTCACCAGACACGCTTAATCTAACACAGCATAAGTAAGTTATTTTGGAATAGTATTTGAACCCAGGTCTGTGATGTGGCCAGCGAAGCCAGGCAACAACTGACCTTTCTGATGGCCTGCATGTAGTCAGAAGCCTTCTTCTTGTTACCCAGCATGCTCTCTGCCTGCAGGGGGTTGAAGACCCCCACCCCCCCTCTCGGACCATAGCCTGTCGAAGATGTAAAGAAATCCAGGTTGTTGCTGAAGAACGTAGCAATCTGTAGTAAAAAGGTACAGCATTCATATTAAGGTAAGACTTTATAGCAGACAGGTATAGGCACAATGCTTTATAAATTTGTTATAAGCATGTATAAGCCTTCATGTGTTAAGACAGTATTGGTGAGCCATATACAGAGTCTTCAAGGTCTATATTTTGCAGTCCAGACTGCTATTTGAATATCAACAAATCTATCAAGTTTGTATACTCCAGAATATGGTGCCGAAAAAGTGCCTTTAAAATGTGAAAGATTCACGATAAAATCTCATTCATGACAAACTTTCCTTTACAGACTTATCCTACAGAACTTCACTGTTCCTTTAAGGAGATCAGTGGGTGAAGTCAAGGAAGGGTTGACAGAATAGACAGATCTCACACACTCCTACCACTGTTGACCCAGTTTCTTTCTCAATCTTTCCTTGACTCCACCCATCTTATCTCCTCGCCTCCTTTTCAAAATATATTGGAGAAGATGGTCCGAGGGTCCTTGAGAAAGATGAATTGAGCCAGTCTGATCACCTCATGGTAAACATCCTTCTTATAAAACTCTGGAATACAGTCATGGAAGTCCAACTCAGCAGCCAGCCCTGAGCATTCCATCACTCATACCTCAAACACAGTCTGTGTCTGGTGCATTCACCAGCCAGGCAACTGCAGACTAAAAACAGCCCTCTTCACTATTAAAACTATAATAACAAAAAAGACCAGCTTGCGTATCTACCTCATCCACACCCTCAGGCAACTTGGAAAACACATTAAAGTAGTAGTAAAAGGCATTACCCAAATCTATAACTTTTGTTAACTTCAAAATAAAACAGTCCTCTGAGTGAACAGCGTGTGTCCCTGTTGAACACCTGCCTACACACTGTAACCCTCTCCTGGAGTAGTGACCTGTCAAGCTGAGGACAGGACTTTTACTTTAGATCCTAGAAAATAAATCTATAAAATGCTCTGGTGATGATAGCCTCCACACACACAGCTAGATCACGTGAAGGATGACCACAGCTCTACAAGTATTCTGATCGTGTGTGTGCCCACATGCGCACATGTCCATTAAAGTGTCCTCACAACTGATCATAAACCTCTAGCCTAGAGGCCTGGAGAGATTGTCTCTCGTTACTAAACATCAGCACACATTGACATTATACACCATTAACTAATAGCCCAACGCTCCAAGGCCTCGGTGTGGATCAGTTGGTTAGCCCAACGCTCCAAGGCCTCGGTGTGGATCAGTTGGTTAGCCCAACGCTCCAAGGCCTCGGTGTGGATCAGTTGGTTAGCCCAACGCTCCAAGGCCTCGGTGTGGATCAGTTGGTTAGCCCAACGCTCCAAGGCCTCGGTGTGGATCAGTTGGTTAGCCCAACGCTCCAAGGCCTCGGTGTGGATCAGTTGGTTAGCCCAACGCTCCAAGGCCTCGGTGTGGATCAGTTGGTTAGCCCAACGCTCCAAGGCCTCGGTGTGGATCAGTTGGTTAGCCCAACGCTCCAAGGCCTCGGTGTGGATCAGTTGGTTAGCCCAACGCTCCAAGGCCTCGGTGTGGATCAGTTGGTTAGCCCAACGCTCCAAGGCCTCGGTGTGGATCAGTTGGTTAGCCCAACGCTCCAAGGCCCGGTGTGGATCAGTTGGTTAGCCCAACGCTCCAAGGCCTCGGTGTGGATCAGTTGGTTAGCCCAACGCTCCAAGGCCTCGGTGTGGATCAGTTGGTTAGCCCAACGCTCCAAGGCCTCGGTGTGGATCAGTTGGTTAGCCCAACGCTCCAAGGCCTCGGTGTGGATCAGTTGGTTAGCCCAACGCTCCAAGGCCTCGGTGTGGATCAGTTGGTTAGCCCAACGCTCCAAGGCCTCGGTGTGGATCAGTTGGTAAGGTCGTGTGTTCAATTCCTGCAGGGCTCATACACATACTATATATACTGCTCAAAAAATAAAGGGAACACTTAAACAACACAATGTAACTCCAAGTCAATCACACTTCTGTGAAATCAAACTGTCCACTTAGGAAGCAACAATGATTGACAATAAATTTCACATGCTGTTGTGCAAATGGAATAGACAACATGTGGAAAGTATAGGCATTTAGCAAGACACCCCCAATAAAGGAGTGGTTCTGCAGATGGGGACCACAGAACACTTCTCAGTTCCTATGCTTCCTGGCTGATGTTTTGGTCGCTTTTGAATGCTGGCGGTGCTTTCACTCTAGTGGTAGCATGAGATGGAATTTACAACCCACACAAGTGGCTCAGGTAGTGCAGCTCATCCAGGATGGCACATCAATGAGAGATGTGGCAAGAAGGTTTGCTGTGTCTGTCAGCGTAGTGTCCAGAGCATGGAGGCGCTACCAGGAGACAGGCCAGTACATCAGGAGACATGGAGGAGGTCGTAAGAGGGCAACAACCCAGCAGCAAACACTCTGATATGGTGCGGATCTGTGAACATTTCCCATCTGCCCCAGCTGAGCTCTCCATCTCTGTGGTCAACCAATCAGCACAGTTGATGAGCCAGACACTACTTAAACTCTACTAATCATATCAACAACAAAAATATATAAAAAGTTGGAAGCACAAATTCGTATTGAATGTCATTGTATGCTGTAGCGTTAATATTTCCAATCACTAGAACTAAGGGGCCTAGCCTGAACCATGAAAAACAATCCCAGACCATTATTCCTCCTCCAGCGAACTACAGTTGGCTCTATACAGTCGGGCAGGTAGCGTTCACCGGGCATCCGCCAAACCCAGATTCGTCCGTCAGACTACCAGATGGTGAAGCGTGATTCACTCCAGAAAACGCGTTTCCACTGCTCCAGAGTCCAATGGCGGTGAGCTTTTCACCATTCTAGTCCACGCTTGGCATTGTGATCTTAGGCTTGTGTGGTGCTGCTCGACCGAGGAAAACCATTTCATGAAGCTCCTAAAGACAATTTTTTACGCATTTCAGCACTCGGCAGTCCTGTTCTATGAGTTTACAGTTGACCGGGGCAGCTCTAGCAAGGTAGACATTTTACAAACTGACTTGTTGGAAAATCCAGATTTTGGAGCTCTTTCAGAACATCAGCTGCCTGGATTTGAGTGAAGGAGAAGCAGGGGGGATGTTGGCCGGGGTAGGGGTAGCCAGGTGGAGAGCATGGCCAGCGGGAGAAAAACGCTTATTGAAACTATTGATTATTGTAGTTTTATCGGTGGTGACAATGTTTCTTACCCTCAGTGCAGTGAGCAGCTGGGAGGAGGTGCCCTTATTCTCCATGGACTTCTCCATGAAAAGCTGAAATGTCTTGAGTCAATAAGTATTCAAACCTTGTGTTCCCCTTAAATAAGTTCAGGACTAAAAAATGTGCTTAACAAGTCACATAATAAGTTGCATGAACTCAGTGTGCAATAATAGTGTTAAACAGGATTTTTGAATGACTGATCGCTGTACCCTACACATACCGATAATTGTAAGGTCCCTCACTCAAGCAGTGAATTTCAAACAAATTCAGCCACAAAGGCCAGGTAGATTTTCCCATGCCTCACAAAGAAGGGCACATATTGGTAGTTGGGTGAAAATATAAAAAAAACAGACATGGAAAATCCCTATGAGGCATGGTGAAGTTATTAATAAACACCTCGGATGGTGCATCAATAAACCCAGTCACTGCAAAAGATACAGGCGTCCTTCCTAACTCAGTTGCCAGAGAGGAAGGAAACCGCTCAGGGATTTCACCCTGAGGCAATGATGTCTTTAAAACAGTAACAGAGTTCAATGGCTGTGATCGGAGAAAACTGAGGATGGATCCACATTGTTGTTATTCCACAATACTAACCTAATAGAGCTGGTGAAAAAGGAAGCCTGTACATAATATAAATATTCCAGAACATGCATCTTGTTTGAAAAGGCACTAAAATAATACTGCCTAAAATGTGGCAAAGCAATTCACTTTTTGTCCTGAATACCAAGTGTTATTGGATTTGCCCCAAACATACAACACATTACCACTCTCCATGGAAATGGTATCCACGAGTTCATCTGACTCCGGAGAAGATAAATGGCTTCATTGCCAAAATCCTGAAGTATTGCTTTAAGGTCAGGCATAAGGTTAGCAGTGTGGTTAAGGGTAGGTTTAAAATCACATTTTAGAAATAGGGAGGGTTTATGACTTCATGGTTGTGGTAACTAGTGATGACCAGCAGACACTCATTGGCAGCGCTGTTACTTGGTTTGGATAACAGTGTATCTGCTAAGTATTAACTTGCCGGTGCTGTTGGTGAGCACACCCAGCATCTCACTTGTGTAACTAAATAGTGGTACATGGTCCTACCTTGTCGGTGCTGTTGGTGAGCATGCCCAGGGAAGCCAGCAGACACTCGTTAGTGGTGCAGAGCTTCTGAGTGACTGTAGGCAACTGCTGTTCCAGACCGGCCTTCTGGCTGTAGTGCTTAGACATCTCTATAGAGGAGAGCGAGAGACTGACTTAATCTATAAATAAATATAAATAAATATATATATAAATATATAAATAAATAAATATATACATATACACACACACACACAATTCTCAGAAATCTACACACAATACTGCATAATGACAATGCGAAAACAGAAATTTTTGCAAATGTATTAAAAATAAACAGAAATACCTTATTTACATAAGTATTCAGACCCTTTGCAATGATACTCGAAATTGAGTTCAGGTACATTCTGTTTTTAGTGATCATCCTTGAGATGTTTCTACAACTTGATTGGAGTCAACCTGTGGTATATTCAATTGATTTGACATGATTTGGAAAGGCACACACCCGTCTACGTAATGTCCCACAGTTGACAGTGCATGTTAGTGCAAAAACCAAGGCATGAGGTCGAAGGAATTGTCCATAGAGCTCCAAGACAGGATTTTGTCAAGGCACAGATCTGGGGAAGGGTACCAAGACATTTCTGCAGCATTGAAGGACCCCAAGAACAGACTGCCTCCATTTTTAAATGGAAGAAGTTTGGAACTAACAAGACTCTTCCAGGAGCTGGCTGTCCAGCCAAACTGAGCAATCGGGGGAGAAGGGCCTTGGTCAAGGAGATGACCAAGACCCCAGAGTTCCTCTGCGGAGATGGGGGAACCTTCCAGAAGGACAACTATCTCTGCAGCAATCCACCAATCAGGCCTTTATGGTAGAGCGGCCAGATGAAAGCCACTCCTCAGTGAAAGGCACAGGACAGCCTGCTTGGAGTTTGCCAAAAGGCACCTAAAGACTCTGATCATGAGAAACAAGATTCTCTGGTTTGATGAAACCAATATTGAACAATTTGCCCTGAGTGCCAAGCGTTACAGCTGCAGAAAACCAGGCACCATCCCTATAGAGAAGCATGGTGGTGGCAGCAGGGACTGGGAGATTAGTCAGGATCGAGGCAAAGATGAACAGAGCAAAGTAGAGATCCTTGACAAAAACCTGCGCCAGAGGGCTCAGGACCAGGACAACGAGCCTAAGCACACAGCAAAGACAATGCAGGAGTGGTTTTGGGAAACGCCTATGAATGTACTTGAGGGACACAGCCAGACCCCAGACTTGAATTCAATCGAACATCTCTGAAGAGACCTGAAAATAGCTGTGCAGCAACGCTCCCCATCCATCCTGATAGAGCTTGAGAGGATCTGCAGAGAATGGGAGAAAATGCCCAAGTACAGGTGTGCCAAGCTTGTAGCGTCATACCCAAGAAGACTCAATGCTGTAAATCGCTGCAAAAAGGTGCTTTAACAAAGTAATAAGTAAAGGGTCTGAATACTTATCTAAATTATAAATATATTTTTTTATATAAATTAGTAAAAACATGTTTTTGCTTTGTCATTATGGGGTATTGTGTGTAGGTTGAGGGGGAAAAAACTAAATATATCCATTTTAAAATAAGGCAGTAACGTAGCAAAATGTGGAAAAGGTAAAGAGGTTTGAATACTTTCCGAAGGCACTGAACACAAACATCTCTACAGACACAGAAAGGAGAGATGGGGTTTAGACATCTCTACATACATAAAGAAAGGAACAGGGGACACATTTATCGTTTCCACCTTACTTGAAGACAGCATGTATACTGCTTTATAACGGTTCAACTTAAAGCCCATTTATGGCCATTCCAGTGCCTGCATTGGCCGTAGAGCATTTACTGCGATGCGGCCTCAGCAGAAGTCAGCACATTCACACTTACTCTGCTTTCTCAGATCAGAGCTGTTGTGAATAAAGTTATCAAGGAAGTGAGTTTGTGTTTGTACAGGATGCACCGCCCCCACACACGTCAACAAATCGTAGGGCGCTATATGAAGCACTACGCATTGTTTCAACATTTGGGAGGCAAATGGCGATATGGTAGGGAGCTTGATTTGCCCTCCTCAAGCCTCTGGAGGCTCCGCAATTGCGTCACACCCTCTGTACACAGCCTCTAGCTTCCCGGATCAAGCATAAAAATGGGCTTTTAAACATCTCTACAGAACACAGAAGAACAGACATTTCTTGTTCAGTTTTTTAAATGGATTGTGTGTGTGTACACCTGTGACATTTTACTGTATTGTTAGGAACTAGTAACATGAGCATTTCGCTGCACCCATTATAACATCTGCTTAACTGTGTACGCAACCAATAAACTTAACATTTCGAAGGAGAGTGGCTTGAACATTAGTCTATAATATTTTCTAATAAAAACATTTTTTTAAAGTAATAATTCACCTTTGACGGCATCGTGAAGACTGTGTAGACAGGCAGCCAGCTGGGTGAAGACAGCAGAGGAACTGCTCTGTGGCATGGCGTCCTGTCGAACACCTGGAAAACAATGTGAAAACATTGTAGCGTATCCAGAGTAGCGCAGCGGTCTAAGGCACTGCATCTCAGTGCAAGAGGCGTTACTATAGTACCTGGTTCGAATCCAGGACGTAGCACATCCGACTGTGATTGGGAGTCTCATAAGGCAGTGCATAATTGACCCAGCGTCGTCCAGGTTTGGCCGTCATTGTAAATAAGAACAAATTCTTAACTGACTTGCCTAGTTAAATAAAAAAAACTACTGCCTATACCCAACTTCCAACCTGAAACTGTACTGGAGCTACCAGATGTAATATCAGACCCAGTAGGGTCCAGAGAAAATTACCCCAACTCAGCCCAGCTTCCTCTAGACCATTACATTGTCAGAAGGAAACTGAAATGAGTCTGCTGCCTTACCCCAACCTTTCTGAATCCTCCCTCTCCTTAAGTTCCCCATCACTCACGAGGAAAGGATGTTCCCCATCACTCACGAGGAAAGGATGTTCCCCATCACTCACGAGGAAAGGATGTTCCCCATCACTCACGAGGAAAGGATGTTCCCTCTCCTCTAGTCCTACAGACAGTAGCTATTCAATTTGTTACAGGTTAGTTAAAGGCTAAAGATTACAAATACATGATTCAAGATCGTATACAAGACACAGCAAATAATGTTCCTCCAGTTTGTCCCTAGTCACTTTGTAAAGCCAGTAAGATGATACAGTGCATCCGGATATTCAGATACATTCACTTTTTCCACCTTGTTGCGTTACAGCCTTATTCGAAAATGGATTAAATTGTTTTTCCCCCTCAATCTCCACACAATGACAAAGCAAAAACAGGTTTAAACATTTTCGCAAATACACAGTTGAAGTCATACGTTTACATCCACCTCAGCCAAATAAATTTAAACTCAGTTTCTCAATTCCTGACATTTAATCCTAGTAAATATTCTGTTTTAGGTCAATTAGGATCACCACTTTATTTTAAGAACATGAAATGTCAGAATAATAGTAGAGAGAATTCTTTATTTATTTCATCACATTCCCAGTGGGTTACACATTTACATTACACTCAATTAGTATTTGGTAGCATTGCCTTTAAATTGTTTAACTTGGGTCAAACGTTTTTGGTAGCCTTCCACAAGCTTCCCACAATAAGTTGGGTGAATTTTGGCCCATTCCTCGTGACAGAGCTGGTGTAACTGAGTCAGGATTGTAGGCCTCCTTGCTCGCATACGCATTTTCAGCTCTGCCCACCAACGTTCTATAGGATTGAGGTCAGGGTTTTGTGACGGCCACTCCAATACCTTGACTTGTTGCGCTTAAGCCATTTTGCCGCAACTTTGGAAGTATGCTTGGGGTCATTGATCATTTGGAAGAGCCATTTGCAACCAAGGTTTAACTTCCTGACTGATGTCTTGAGATGTTGCTTCAATATATCCACATAATTTTCCTCCCTCATGACGCCATCTATTTTGTGAAGTGCACCAGTCCCTCCTGCAGCAAAGCACCCCCACAACATGATGCTGCATCCCCTGTGCTTCATGTTTGGGATGGTGTTCTTCTGCTTGCAAGCCTCCCCCTTTTTCCTCCAAACATAACAATGGTCCTTATGGCCAAACAGTTCTATTTCATCAGACCAGAGGACATTTCTCCAAAATGTACAATCTTTGTCCCCATGTGCAGTTGCAAACCGTAGTCTGGCTTTTTTATGCGGGTCTTGGAGCAGTGGCTTCTTCCTTGCTGAGCGATATAGGACTCTGTGGATATAGATACTTTTTACCGGTTTCCTCAGCATCTTCACAAGGTCCTTTGCTGTTGTTCTGGGATTGATTTGCACTTTTTCGCACCAAAGTACATTCATCTCATGGAGACAGAACGCGTCTCCTTCCTGAGTGGTATGACTCCAACCTAAGTGTATGTAAACTTCCGACTTCAACTGGAAATATATAAATCACATTTACATTCAACCCCTTACTCAGTACTTTGTCGAAGCCCCTTTGGAAGTGATTACAGCCTTGAGTCTTCTTGAGAATGACACTACAAGCTTGGCACACCTGTATTTGGGGAGTTTCTCACATTCTCTGCAGAACTTCAAGATGTCAGGTTGGATGGGGAGCATTGCGGCACAGTTATTTTCAGGTCTCTCCAGAGATGTTCGATCGGGTTCAAGTCTGGCCACTCAAGGACATTCAGAGACTTGTCCCAAAACCACTCCTACGCTGTCTTGGCTGTGTGCTTAGCGTCATTGTTCTGTTGGAAGGTGGACCTTCGCCCCAGTCTGAGGGCCTGAGCCCTCTGGAGCAGGTTTTCATCAAGGAGCTTTGTACTTTGCTCCATTAATCCTTCCCTGATCCTGACTAGTCTCCCAGTCCCTGCTGCTGAAAAACATTCCACAGCATGATGCTGCCACAACGCTTCACCGTAGGGATGGTGCCAGGTTTCCTGCAGCTGTGAAGCTTGGCATTGACTTGACTTCAATATTGGTTTCATCAAACCAGATAATCTTGTTTCTCATGGTCTGAGAGACTTTAGGTGCCTTCTGGCAAACTCCAAGTGGGCTGTCATGTACCTTTTACTGAGGAGTGGCTTCCGTCTGGCCACTCTACCATTAAGGCTTGATTGGTGGAGTGCTGCAGAGATGGTTGTCCTTATGGAAGATACAGAGGTCTAGAAATGGAAGTCAGAGTGACCATCGGGTTCTTGGTAACCTCCCTGACCAAGGTCCTTCTCCCCCGATTGTGCAGTTTAGCCGGAGGGCCAGCTCTAGGAAGAGTCTTGGTGGTTCCAAACTTCTTCCATTAAGAATGATGGAAGCCCCGGTGTTCTTGGGGTCCTTCAATGCAGCAGAAATGTTTGTATCCTCAACACAATCCTGTCTCAGAACACTATGGACAAGCCCTTCAACCCCATGGCTTGGCTTTTGTTCTGATATTGGTGTCTGAGAAAGCACCTCGAGACTAAAAGAGATACATAGACACAGACCCCTGCAGGGGTGCAAATAGATAAGAGGCAAGTCAGACATACCATTGTAAGCCACACGGGAATGGAAGATTACTGCTGAGCCCTTAGAAAACACAGGACTGTTTTCCCCTGCAAGTTTGTATAACTGTATATGCATGGGCTTGGTCTCGTGAGTAGAAGGTGTTGGCGTAGGCAGTTACATCACTAGCGGTTGACTGCAAGCATATTAAAGCAACTTTGACCTGTTTTATGTTGCAGAACTTACTCTGAAACATACGTGCTGTGTTTCCGTTGTCAACTTGTCTGCAATTGCATTAATAAAGGTTTTATTGATTTACTTAAATATATTGTCTGACTGCTGATTTCACCAATAAGCCAATGATTGACAAGAAACAAAAAGGAACCTACCCCAACAATAAGCACTGTCAACTCTGGGACCTTAGACAGGTGTGTGCCTTTCTAAATCATGTCCAATATATTGAATTTACCACAGGTGGACTTCAACCAAGTTGTAGAAACATCTCAAGGATGATCAATGGAAACATGATGCACCTGAGCTCAATTGAGTCTCATAGCAAAGGGTCTGATAGCAAGTGTAATTTGTCATGTGCGCCGAATTCAACAGGTGTAGACCTTACAGTGAAACGCTTACTTAACTGCATTGTTGGGTAAGGGCTTGTAAGAAAATACAACAACAAAAAAGTAAGCGATAGTAAGAAATAAAAGAGCAGGAGTAAATAACAATAGCGGGGCTATTTACAGGGGGTAGTGGTACAGAGTCAATGTGCGGGTGCACCGGTGTCGAGGCAACATGTACATGTAGAGTTATTAAAATGACTATGCAAAGTGAATGCATTGCCATTTGATTAGATGTTCAAGAGTCTAATGGCTTGGGGGTAGAAGCTGTTTAGAAGCCTCTTGAACAAAGACTTGGCGCTCTGGTACCGCTTGCCGTGCGGGGATCTTCCTCTGACACTGCCTGGTAGAGGTCCTGGACAGCTGGAAGCTTGGCCCCGGTGATGTACTGAGCCGTCCGCACTACCCTCTGTAGTGCCTTGCGGTCGGAGGCCGAGAAGTTGCCATTCCAGGCAGTGATGCAACCAGTGTTCTCGATGGTGCAGCTGTAAAACCTTTTGAGGATCAAAGGACCCATGCCATATCTTTTCAGTCTCCTGAGGGGGAATAGGTTTTGTCGTGCACTCTTCACGACTGTCTTGGTGTGCTTGGACCATGTTAATTTGTTTGTGATGTGGACACCAAGGAACTTGAAGCTCTCAACCTGCTCCACTACAGCCCTGTCGATGAGAATGGGGGCGTGATCGGTACTTATTTTCCTGTAGTCCACAATCATCTCCTTTGTCTTGATCACATTGAGGGGGAGGTGGTTGCCCTGACACCACACGGCCAGGTCTCTGACCTCCCTATAAGCTGTCTCATCGTTGTTGGTGATCAGGCCTACCATTGTGTCGTCATCAGCAAACTTAATGATGGTGTTGGAGTCATGCAGTCATGAGTGGAAGGAAGATGACTGAGCATGCACCACTGAGGGGCCCCTGTGTTGAGGATCAGCGTGGCGGACGTGTTGTTACCTACCTTTACCACCTGGGGGGCAGCCCGTCTGGAAGCCCTGTATCCAGTTGGAGAGGGAGGTGTTTAGTCCCAGGGTCCTTAGCTTATTGATGAGTTTTGAGGGAACTATGGTGTTGAATGCTGAGCTGTTGTCAATTAATAGCATTCTCACATAGGTGTTCCTTTTGTCCAGGTGGGAATGGGCAGTGTGGAGTGCAAGAGATTGCAGCATCTGTGGATCTGTTGGTGCGGAATGTAAATTGGAGTGGGTCTAGGGTTTCTGGGATAATGGTGTTGATGTGAGCCATGACCAGCCTTTCAAAGCATTTCATGGCTAGACGTTAGCGCATGCTCGGAGTACACGTCCTGGTAATACGTCTGGCCCTGTGGACTTGTGAATGTTGACCTGATTAAAGACCTTACTCACTTCGGCTGTGGAGAGCGTGGTTACACAGTCATCCGGGAACAGCTGATGTTCTCATCATGCATGTTTAAGTGTCATTTGCCTCGAAGCGATCATAGAAGTTATTTAGGTTGTCTAGTAGGCTCGTGTCACTGGGCTGCTCTCGGCTGTGCTTCCCTTTGTCGTCTGTGATATTTTGCAAGCCCTGCCACATCTGATGAGTGTCAGAGTAGTATGACTAGAGAAAAAATTAAGATCTTAGTCCTGTATTGATGCTTTGTCTAAAATACATTTTAGAACAAGGCTGTAACGTAACACAATGTGGAAGTGTATTGGTCTGAATACTTTCTGAAAGCACTAATTTCCTAGGTTAAGCCAGTGGGCTGAGATACAGTACTTTCAAAAAGTATTCATATCCCTTGACTTAATTCCACATTTTGTTGTGTTACAGCCTGAATTTAAAATGTATTAAATATAATGTTCTCCCCTCACCCATCTACACACAATACCCTATAATGACAAAGTGAAAACATGTTTTTAGAAATGTTTGCAACTTTATTGAACATTAAATACAGAAAGACCTCATTTACATGAGTATTCACACCCGAGTCAATAATTTGTACAGGCACCTTTGGCAGCGATTACAGCTTGAGTCTTTCTGGGTAAGTCTCTAAGAGCTTTCCAAACCTGGATTGTGCAACATTTTTCCCCCATTATTCTTCAAGCTCTGTCAAATTGATTGTTCATCATTGTTAGACAACCATTTTCAGCTATTGCAAAAGATTAGCAAGTAGATTTAAGTCAACTTTAACTCGGACACTCAGAAACATTCACTGTCTTCTTGGTAAGCAACTCCAGTATAGATTTGGCCTTGTGTTTATGTTATTGTTCTGGTGAAAGGTGAATTCCTCTCCCAGTGTCTGGTGGAAAGCAGACTGAACCAGGTTTTCCTCTAGGATTTCGCATGTGCTTAGCTCTACTCTGTTTATTTCTATCATAAACTCTAGTCCTTGCAAATGACAAGCATACCAATAACATGATTCAGGTACCACCATGCTTGAAAATATGTAGTGGTACTCAGTAGCGTGTTGTATTGGGTTTGCAACAAACATAAGTAGATTTCTTTGCCACATTTTATTTGCAGTTTTACTTTCGTGCCTCATTGTAAACCAGGTGCATGTTTTGGATCAGGTTTTTCTCTAGGATTTTGCCTGTGTTTAGGTCCATTCAGTTTCTTTTTATCCTGAAAAACACCCCAGCTGTTAATGGTTACAAGCATACCCATAATTTGGTCATCACTATGCTTGAAAATATGGCGAGTGTTACTCCGTGATGTGATGGATTTGCCCCAAACATAACACTCTGTATTCGAGACAGAAGTGAACTGCTTTGCCACATTTTCTGCAGTATTATGTTAGTGCCATATTGCAAACAGGATGCATGTTTTGAAATATGTTTATTCTCTACAGGCTTCCTTCTTTTCACTCTGTCAATAAGGTTGGTATTGTGGAGTAACTACAATGTTGACACATCCTTAGTTTTCTCCTATCACAGCCATAACTGTTTTAAAGTCACCATTGGCCTCATGGTGAAATCCCTGAGCTGTTTCCTTCCTCTCCGGTAACAGAGTTATGAAGGATGCCTGTATCCTTGTAGTGACTGGGTGTACTGATACACCATCTAAAGTGTAATTAATAACATCATTATCAAAGGGATATTCTATGTCTACTCTTTATTTATTTTTAACCCATCTACCAATAGGTGCCCTTCTTTGTGAGGCATTGGAAAATCTACCTAGTCTTTGTGGTGGAATCTGTGTTACAAATTCACTGCTCGACTGAGGGACCTTACAGATAATTGTGTGTGTGGGATACAGAGATGAGATAGTCATTAAAAAAAAAAAATGTTAAAAACTATTATTGCACACAGAGGGAGTCCATACAACATATGTGATTTGTTAAGTAAACGTTTTACTCCTGAACTTATTTAGACTTGCCATAACAAAGGGCTTGAATACTTATTGACTCAAGACATTTCAGCTTTTCATTTTTAATTAATTTATAAAACTGTTTAAAAACATATTTCCACTGACATTTTGGGGTAGTGTGTAGGACAGTGACAAGAAATCTAAATTTAATCCATTTGAAATTCAGTCTGTAACACAACAAAATGTGGAATAAGTCAAGGGGTGTGAATCCTTTCTGAAGACGACGCAAGTCCCTAAGCTGAGGCCAGTGGGACGACGCAAGTCCCTAAGCTGAGGCCAGTGGGACGACGCAAGTCCCTAAGCTGAGGCCAGTGGGACGACGCAAGTCCCTAAGCTGAGGCCAGTGGGACGACGCAAGTCCCTAAGCTGAGGCCAGTGGGACGACGCAAGTCCCTAAGCTGAGGCCAGTGGGACGACGCAACTCCCTAAGCTGAGGCCAGTGGGACGACGCAACTCCCTAAGCTGAGGCCAGTGGGACGACGCAACTCCCTAAGCTGAGGCCAGTGGGACGACAACTCCCTAAGCTAAGGCCAGTAGGATGATACAACTCACTAGGTAAGGCCAGTAGGATGATACAACTCACTAGGTAAGGCCAGTAGGATGATACAACTCACTAGGTAAGGCCAGTAGGATGATACAACTCACTAGGTAAGGCCAGTAGGATGATACAACTCACTAGGTAAGGCCAGTAGGATGATGTAGCTGTGTAGTTTGTCGAACACTGACGTGATTCTCTTCATGTCACTCTGCAGCTCCTGGTTCTTAGAGATGAGAGAGGAGGTACACAAAGGAGCCCTGCACTCTTCCTCCAGACTGGGGGGAGAATAGAGGATGAGGAGGAGGAAAATACCCACCCACCCTGTTAGATGTAAATACACAAATCTCAAATGTAATGAATGCAGACCTTTTGAGCTGGTATGGTAGAATCTTCTGCAGAAAGTGGGTGTAGGATGTGAAATGATCAGCAAAGTCCTTCAGTTTCCCCACAGTCTCCAGTACTGTTACTGTGTCCTCTGTGATGCTCTGGTGTAGTTGCACTAGTCCTTCCTCCAGGGGGCGTACATAGGCTGCATTCTCATGTAGATACTGGGAGAACTGGGGAGAAGAGAACATCTTACGTACTTCAGACGAAAGCACATATTGTTGTAAGTCACTATGGATAAGAACATCTGCTAAAGGACTAAACATTTTAACATGTAATATGTTTAAAGCGGTAAATCAGCAGTATAAACAACAAAGCTTTGTCCCCACCACTAATTGGGTAAAAAGCTGAGAGGGGCTGGAGAAATGTAACAACTTAAATTCAGACAGAGCTATAGATGCAAAGACTGTGCATCCATGATATCAACATTATAGTTTTAATCATGTTCTGAGGCTATATAGTGTTTGTTAACCTTAACTTTGTTTGCAAACATTTGAGTAAACAAGCTTATATTCTGGGTTCTCAAGGGGTACAACAGTTGAACTAAGCAAGAACCAATAGGTATAGATTATTAATTTACAAAAATGGATGTACTAATTGCTGTTGGTCCATTTAAAGGATGTCGAGGTAGAGACATTGTGTGTGTGTCCTCACCTTTTGGTTGAGTGGTGAGATGGGTTCGATAGAGGAATCCAGGGGGTAGATGTGTACCCTCTGCTCTGTGTAGGAGTGGAAGTTTAACAGAGCCACCACTATGTCCTGGACGAAGCCTAGGGCCTGACCTGCCACATCTCGGGCCTTCAACTGGAGAAGAGGACAGGGAGCGAGAGAAGATTACTACCAAAACTCTGGACCACATATTCACGCTGACAATGGAGGTTTGAGAACCATCTGTTCTATAAAATTCAAGGACAGAATTGCATAATACTGGATATTACTATAGGGCTTCCTCTCACCTGGTGTCTTTTGTTGTGTGGTGGAACATTGAGGCTGTTGTAGTCACTGAATTCTGGAGAAAAAGGGGGGAAATTTAAAGGAGAGATTTCAGGGTGACAAAAAAGTTGAAATGATTTACTTACTAACTGGCTTAAAGCAGTTTAATGCACCGAATGATGGCATGTCATCACGTTGTACTTCATATAGCATTTTTATAAAGACTAAGTAAGCCATCTATCTAACCAGGACACTGAGCAGAGAGGAGAACAGGGCTTTAGCGTTGGAGTTGAACATGGCCTCTATCATAGAATGACGCATTAGACAGTGCTTCAGTGTGCCTCTTCCTACAGCATCAGTTAAAGAGATTCTCCAGTACTTTTGTATACTTTTTAGTTCTGGAAGTAGTGGTCACGAGACAAAAATGGTCCCAGAAAATGGTGTACTTCGTCACATGAACATATATGCACCACGTCATTGTTCTCTCTCTGCTGTGTGTGCATCTTGCTGGCTGTCACTCAAAATGGCGAAGGGCTGAAACTCATCGGCTACAAATCGAATTGCTAGGGGGCTAGTCCACGTGGGGAAAATGACATGGCACATCTTCCAGTTAACAGTCGCTTTCAAACTAGGGATTTAATGGTTAACTGAGGTTAGAGCATTTCACCTTTGCCAAGATAATCCATCCACATGACAGGTGTAGCATATCAAGATGATTACACAGGTGCACCTTGTGCTGGGGACAACACTGTAAAATGTGCAGTTTTGTCATATAAATGACAAATGTCTAAAGTTGAGGATGCGTGCAATTGGCATGCTGACAGCAGGAATGTCCACTAGAGCTGTTGCCAGAGAGTTTAATGTTCAATTCTCTACCATAAGCCGGCGCCACGGTCCTTTTAGAGAATTTGGCAGTACGTCCAACTGGGCCCTCACAACTGCAGACTGCGTGTAACCACGCCAGCCCAAGACCTCCGCATCCAGCTTCTTCACCAGCAGGATCATCTGAGACTAGCCACCCAGACAGCTGATGAAACTGAGTAGTATTTCGGTCTGTAATAAAACCCTTTTGTGGGGAAAAACTCATTCTAATTGGTTGTGCCATACTCCCCCAGTGGGTAGGCCTGACTCCCAAGTGGATGGGCTTGAACCCTCACCCAGTCATGTGAAATCCAAAGATTAGGGCCTAATTTATTTATTTCAATGAACTGAGTTCCTTATATCAACTAACTCAGTAAAATTGTTTTAATTGTTGCATGTAGAGTCTATATTTTTTTGTTCAGTATAGATTACACATATATGAACTACACATTGACAAATCCAGCTCAAAGCTGGAGGTTTAAAAAAAAACACTTAGTCGCCAACGTTCCAGAGCATGTCTTTAAGTGTAATATGGCATTATTCACCAAAATATGTAATTCACTAACATTAGTGGTACAGTGCCTTGCGAAAGTATTCGGCCCCCTTGAACTTTGCGACCTTTTGCCACATTTCAGGCTTCAAACATAAAGATATAAAACTGTATTTTTTTGTGAAGAATCAACAACAAGTGGGACACAATCATGAAGTGGAACGATATTTATTGGATATTTCAAACAAATCAAAAACTGAAAAATTGGGCGTGCAAAATTATTCAGCCCCTTTACTTTCAGTGCAGCAAACTCTCCAGAAGTTC
Source organism: Oncorhynchus tshawytscha (assembly GCF_018296145.1). NCBI lineage: Eukaryota > Metazoa > Chordata > Actinopteri > Salmoniformes > Salmonidae > Oncorhynchus > Oncorhynchus tshawytscha. The sequence continues at coordinate 93,317,111 of NC_056429.1, read as the reverse complement.
AGTGAGAATCTCTGAATGATCCAATGTTGACCTAAATGACTAATGATGATAAATACAATCCACCTGTGTGTAATCAAGTCTCCGTATAAATGCACCTGCACTGTGATAGTCTCAGAGGTCCGTTAAAAGCGCAGAGAGCATCATGAAGAACAAGGAACACACCAGGCAGGTCCGAGATACTGTTGTGAAGAAGTTTAAAGCCGGATTTGGATACAAAAAGATTTCCCAAGCTTTAAACATCCCAAGGAGCACTGTGCAAGCGATAATATTGAAATGGAAGGAGTATCAGACCACTGCAAATCTACCAAGACCTGGCCGTCCCTCTAAACTTTCAGCTCATACAAGGAGAAGACTGATCAGAGATGCAGCCAAGAGGCCCATGATCACTCTGGATGAACTGCAGAGATCTACAGCTGAGGTGGGAGACTCTGTCCATAGGACAACAATCAGTCGTATATTGCACAAATCTGGCCTTTATGGAAGAGTGGCAAGAAGAAAGCCATTTCTTAAAGATATCCATAAAAAGTGTTGTTTAAAGTTTGCCACAAGCCACCTGGGAGACACACCAAACATGTGGAAGAAGGTGCTCTGGTCAGATGAAACCAAAATTGAACTTTTTGGCAACAATGCAAAACGTTATGTTTGGCGTAAAAGCAACACAGCTCATCACCCTGAACACAACATCCCCACTGTCAAACATGGTGGTGGCAGCATCATGGTTTGGGCCTGCTTTTCTTCAGCAGGGACAGGGAAGATGGTTAAAATTGATGGGAAGATGGATGGAGCCAAATACAGGACCATTCTGGAAGAAAACCTGATGGAGTCTGCAAAAGACCTGAGACTGGGACGGAGATTTGTCTTCCAACAAGACAATGATCCAAAACATAAAGCAAAATCTACAATGGAATGGTTCAAAAATAAAAACATATCCAGGTGTTAGAATGGCCAAGTCAAAGTCCAGACCTGAATCCAATCGAGAATCTGTGGAAAGAACTGAAAACTGCTGTTCACAAATGCTCTCCATCCAACCTCACTGAGCTTGAGCTGTTTTGCAAGGAGGAATGGGAAAACATTTCAGTCTCTCGATGTGCAAAACTGATAGAGACATACCCCAAGCGACTTACAGCTGTAATCGCAGCAAAAGGTGGCGCTACAAAGTATTAACTTAAGGGGGCTGAATAATTTTGCACGCCCAATTTTTCAGTTTTTGATTTGTTAAAAAAGTTTGAAATATCCAATAAATGTCGTTCCACTTCATGATTGTGTCCCACTTGTTGTTGATTCTTCACAAAAAATACAGTTTTATATCTTTATGTTTGAAGCCTGAAATGTGGCAAAAGGTCGCAAAGTTCAAGGGGGCCGAATACTTTCGCAAGGCACTGTATGTACATGTGCTCTCAAATCATTCACAATCAGTGATGTTTCACAGTTGTGTTCATTAGAGCACACACCGCAACAGAAAACAACAAATGAGTAGTTCTTATTGGACCCATCCAGGTAGTCCCTCACTGTTTCAGTCTGTTGTCTTCCGCTTGGTTCCTAATGAACACTATCCAGGGTCGGTGAAATGTTGCATAGTGACCTAGTACTCACTGGTGTCGTTGAAGGGCACTTTCTCCTGGATGACACAACTGCTCTGTTTCACCTGTCTGTTGAGCTCTGACTGACACTTCCTCAACTGCTGCTGACTAAAGAGAGGACAGCAACACAATTAGACCCAACCAAATCATGAGAAAACAAAAATAATTATTTGACACATAGGAAGGAATTAACAAAAAAAAACTGAGCAAACTAGAATGCTATTTGGCCCTAAACAGAGTACACAGTGGCAGAATACCTGACCACTGTGACTGGCCCAAAATGAAGGAAAGCTTTGACTACATACAGACTCTGTGAGCATAGTCATGCTATGAGAAAGGCCACAGTAGGCAGACGTGGCTCTCAAGAGAAGACAGGCTATGTTAACACTGCCCACAAAATGAGGAGGACACTGAGCTGCACTTCCTGACCTCCTGCCCAATGTATGAACATATTAGAGACACATACTTCCCTCAGATTACACAGATCCAAAGAATTTGAAAACAATCCCAATTTTGATAAACTCCGATATTTACCACGGTGTGCCATCACAGCAGCAGGATTTGTAACCCAATTCTACAAGAAAAGGGCACTCAGTGAAGAACACCATTGTAAATACAACCCATATTTATTTTCCCTTTTTTACTATTTGCACATCGTTACAACACTGTATATATACATATGACGTTTGTAATGTATATTCTTTTGAAACTTCTTTGAGTTTAATGTTTACTGTTAATTTTTATGATTTATTTAACTTTTGTATATTATCTACTTCCCTAGCTTTGGCAAAGTTAACATACGTTTTTCATGCCAATAAAGCCCTTAAATTGACATTGAATTGAGAGAGAAGAGGATGGAGGGAGGGGGAGAGGAGAGGGAAGGAGAAATAGTCAACGACCGCTCAGTGACCATACTAAATGCGACCCCATTCACAACAACCCACATATGCATTATTCCAACCCTCATTATTGCTTAATTTTAAGTCCTCTGCTATAGAAATATAATAAGGTTTTTACCATTCCTCTGTCTGAACTCTGCACTCATTAGATTCCCTCTCCAGAGTCTGGGATTTCACCTGTAGGACACAGCAAATGGCATCATGTATTACATCAATAACAAATTCATGAGTTTAGCCCCTCATCCTCCTTCAATTATTCCCCCTCCCTCTCACCTCTAGTCTGGCCTGGGTACTCTGCAGTCTCTCTATAGTGTCCATGTATTTGGAGGTGAGTCCGTCCACTATGGCCTGGTGCTGTTCGTGGTCTCTCTCCAGCTCCTCCAACTGGACCTTCAGCTGAGACTCCTGCTGCCTGTGCTGCTTATCAGCCTCATAGAACTTAGAACAGAAAATTACTTTATTGTCCATCCAAGGATAAAATATTTATTTGTGCATTACCTTGTGTTTTTATAAAGAATGAACAGACCAGCACACAAATGCAACTGGTCAAATAAATAATGATGTACACATATTCAAAACAGTAGTCTCTTGGTATACACTAGTCCATACATGCATACACTCCCATGTCTCAGACAGACCTGGATGTGAAGCCTCTCGTTCTCCTGGATCTTCTTCTGCAGGTCCTCATCAAACACACTCTGGGTCTGCTGCAAACCCTGCTGGGAGGTGGAGTCCCCTTTGTTCTGGTGGAGAGAAAGTACCTTTGAGATTCACTACATTGCAGTCGAACTGATGAGAATCACTGATCGACAAATCAACTTTGCATCCCAAATGACATGTCTAATTGTGGGGTGTACCCTATTCCTTGTCTAATATTTGCCATTTTAGCAGGCGCCTTTTTCCAAAGAAACTTAGTCATGTGTGCAAACGTTTTACCTATGGGTGATCCTGGGAATCATACCCACTATCCTGCCACTGCTAGCGCCATGCCTTAACAACAGAGCAAGAGGACCAGTGTCTGTCTCTACCTTGCTCTTCTGGCCCTTGGCTTGGCTGGTAGCCAGTTCCTCCTGCAGCAGCTCTACTCTCTTAGCCAGCTGCTGGTTCCTGAAGGAGAGACTATCCATCTCCTGCTCCACCTTCCTCAGGCTCTGCTCTCGCTGCTTCATCTGCTCCTGTAGTATATGGGTGGAGAAGAAGACGCTCAGTGAGGGCTCAACACATACAATGCCATTGACTGACGCTAGGGCTGTTGCAGTGACCGTATTATCGCCACACCGCCAATCATGTGTCATGACCTCAGTCATATTCCATGTGACCGTTGAGTCACTAATCTCCTCTATGCACTAGTAGTATCATGCATTAGTAGTACCAAACTAGCTAACTACCATCAGGTCGTTAATGACCTGGTACTCAGGGCTCTATCGTTCCACTAACAACTGATACATTTTTCCCCCCACCTTGATTTAACCAAGTAGGCCAGTTGAGAACAAGTAAAATGGAAAATCTCCTCAAACACATCAAAACAGTGTCATGCTTTTAAAACACACCATTAGGCTACATGTTTTACTTCACTGTGATCAATTTGAAGAAAGAAGTTCCAAAGATTGAAAACATAGTGAAAGTTGTTTTTACCATCAAGGACCACTTTGGAAACAAGTTTAAATTAATACTTTCAAGTCATATCCTCTGGGTCCACATTGTACATTTTGTTCTATATGTCTGTAACCCAAAATAAATGCAATGCTCGTTGTAGATGTTTCAGAGCCAAACACAATGAATCAAATCAAATGTATTTATATAGCCCTTCGTACATCAGCTGATATCTCAAAGTGCTGTACAGAAACCCAGCCTAAAACACCAAACAGCAAGCAATGCAGGTGTAGAAGCACGTGGACAGCACTTTTAAAGGTGATGATTAATTCAAAGCATTTAGAAAAGCTATACGCATAGGCCTATATGAGAAGCCCAACATAAATCATTTGAAAATATAACAATACAATGCCTTATAGCCTACTGCAAATTACACACAGCAGAACAACTTTTTTAAATTTAGTTTTTTAGATTTATGATGTCTTTGGTACATGATTGGTCTGGCCCCTACTCAAATTAAACTTATTCTAGTCGTCCCCTTTGAGTGTAGACTATATTATTATGCATACTGGATGGACTGGTTACCTTTTGAATTAGCCTAGTAATAGGGAATTTTTATATTTTCATAATTAATAAGCTGACACATTACCTTAATACACAGAATATCTCACCACTGTGTGTTTCCTCCTTCATTCCTTTCTCAAGCGTGCAGATAGGGGTTGTCATGTTACTATCGATGATCCCAAAAAGATTTCACTTGGTTTCCCAAATCAAGTATTGGGTAAATACAGGAACATGGTTGAAGAGCCCCTGGCATACAGAGTTTGGGCGGAATATATCCTGTCGCACAGCGAGAGCCTGCATGCTCCTTAAACAGTGGTGGATGCGTGGAGTGAAATAAGTGTCCTTATCAGCCCAGACATACAGTGGGGAAAAAAAGTATTAGGTCAGCCACTAATTGTGCAAGTTTTCCCACTTAAAAAGATGAGGCCTGTAATTTTCATCATAGGTACACTTCAACTATGACATACAAAATGAGAAAAAAAAAATCCAGAAAAATCACATTGTAGGATTTTTAATGAATTTATTTGCCAATTATGGTGGAAAATAACTATTTGGTCACCTACAAACAAGCAAGATTTCTGGCTCTCACAGACCTGTAACAACTTCTTTAAGAGGCTCCTCTGTCCTCCACTCGTTACCTGTATTAATGGCACCTGTTTGAACTTGTTATCAGTATAAAAGACCTGTCCACAACCTCAAACAGTCACACTCCAAACTCCACTATGGCCAAGACCAAAGAGCTGTCAAAGGACACCAGAAACAAAATTGTAGACCTGCACCAGGCTGGGAAGACTGACTCTGCAATAGGTAAGCAGCTTGGTTTGAAGAAATCAACAGTGGGAGCAATTATTAGGAAATGGAAGACATACAAGACCACTGATAATCTCCCTCGATCTGGGGCTCCACGCACGATCTCACCCCGTGGGGTCAAAATGATCACAAGAACGGTGAGCAAAAATCCCAGAACCACATGGGGGGGGGGATCTAGTGAATGACCTGCAGAGAGCTGGGACCAAAGTAACAAAGCCTACCATTAGTAACACTACGTCGCCAGGGAATCAAATCCTGCAGTGCCAGACGTGTCCCCCTGCTTAAGCCAGTACAAGTCCAGGCCCGTCTGAAGTTTGCTAGAGAGCATTTGGATGATCCAGAAGAAGATTGGGAGAATGTCATATGGTCAGATGAAACCAAAATAGAACTTTTTGGTAAAAACTCAACTCATCGTGTTTGGAGGACAAAGAATGCTGAGTTGCATCCAAAGAACACCATACCTACTGTGAAGCATGGGGGTGGAAACATCATGCTTTGGGGCTGTTTTTCTGCAAAGGGACCAGGACGACTGATCCGTGTAAAGGAAAGAATGAATGGGGCCATGTATCGTGAGATTTTGAGTGAAAACCTCCTTCCATCAGCAAGGGCATTGAAGATGAAACGTAGCTGGGTCTTTCAGCATGACAATGATCCCAAACACAGAGCCCGGGCAACGAAGGAGTGGCTTCGTAAGAAGCATTTCAAGGTCCTGGAGCGGCCTAGCCAGTCTCCAGATGTCAACCCCATAGAAAATCTTTGGAGGGAGTTGAAAGTCCGTGTTGCCCAGCAACAGCCCCAAAACATCACTGCTCTAGAGGAGATCTGCATGGAGGAATGGGCCAAAATACCAGCAACAGTGTGTGAAAACCTTGTGAAGACTTACAGAAAACGTTTGACCTCTGTCATTGCCAACAAAGGGTATATAACAAAGTATTGAGAAACTTTTGTTATTGAGCAAATACTTATTTTCCACCATAATTTGCAAATAAATTCATTAAAAATCCTACAATGTGATTTTCTTGATTTTTTTTCCTCATTTTGTCTGTCATAGTTAAAGTGTACATATGATGAAAATTACAGGCGTCTCATCTTTTTAAGTGGGAAAACTTGCACAATTAGTGGCTGACCTAATACTTTTTTGCCCCACTGTATCTATATGTAGTCCTGTGTGAAGTGTCCTTAAAGGCCCAGACATTTCTATATGCAGTCCTGTGTGAAGTGTCCTTAAAGGCCCAGACATTTCTATATGCAGTCCTGTGTGAAGTGTCCTTATCAGCCCAGACATTTCTATATGCAGTCCTGTGTGAAAGCAGAGTTAATGGTTGCCTCCAAAAAGAAGATCCCAGCTGCTACTGCATGCATTTCTCAGCTGCTCCCCTATAAAACCGGAGTAGCTTACCCATTCAATTCTCTGGCAACAGCTCTGTTGGAAATTCCTGCAGTCCGCATACCAACTGCACGCTCATTCAAAAGTCATCTGCGTCATTATGCTGTGTAATAACACTGCACATTTTAGAATGTGCTTTTATTGTGCCCAGCACAGATGCACTTATGTAATGATCATGTTGTTTAAAAAGCTTATTGATATGCCACACCTGTCAGGTGGATGGACTATTTTAACAAAGGAGAAATGCTCACTAACAGGGATATAAACACATTTATGCACCAAATTTTCCTATGAAAAATGGGACCAACACTTTTCATGTTGCGTTTATATTTTTGTTCAGTATATATTATTCTTACAATAAAATCCTATAATATAAAATAATGGCATGAGACTTAAACATATCTTCTCTACTAAATGAACAAGCCTACAGCCTATGACATGTCGCACAGCCAGAGAACATACAGTAGGCCAGAAAATACATTTTCTTCATATCATATTTCTTTAGACCTGACTAAAATAATGGATTTATTGTGACGGTGTATATTAAATGGATTTATTATACTTTTTAAAATGTAGATGTTGAAAAAGGCACATCAGCAGCTTGTATGGTGGAGGTCTGGCAATGCTAAACATGCTAATTTGCGTGAGACCAGCAGGCATTTGCATGACAATAACTGGCTGACAACATGAGTGCCACAGCCCTACTGAATGTATACGAGGCAAATTTTTGTTATTGAAGTCCTGGTTGGAGTGTCCCATTCCAGCTTATTTCCGCCTCGTTTCAGAAATCCTTTAACCGGGATTTCTGAGGGGAAAGGGAGAGATGAGCAAAACTATTCCCGTGGGCTCTGAATGGTTGTGTACCTTCAGAGAGGTGGAGCTAGCCTGCTCATCTACCACGCCCTTCTTCAAGACTTGGTTCTGGGCCCGGAGCTATGGAGACATGGGAGTACAGACACAGATATAGGTCTACTACAACACACAAATGTACAAAAGTTCACACAGACAAGCTCTAAAGACCAAAATGGCCAATTTGACAGTACAGGCCTTCAGCGTCAAAGCAAAGCAACATAGCTATTTTATGGATTTTGAGAGAGAGTTCATCCATATTTCATGAGTTAACAATAGAACTCCACATACATTTTCTAAGGTTGGGTGAATGTCATTAATTATTGGGCAACTACACACCACATACATGGGAACATACAATGTCAGCGCTTCTTCCAAATAACCGGATATGGGCCTGAGGAGGGGGGGTATGTCATTTCACAACAGCCAGAAAGGAAACACCATGCAATTCCTCCACTGCCTGTCAGCTGACAAAGTGTGGGTCACGAGGATGGTTTTCTATTAACCAAATCTAGTCACAAGTTAACAGACATGTATTGTAATAATGTCTACAAAGGGTTTTAGGATGAGTACTACTGACATGGCTACCAATCCATTTTCTATGGTTAGGGTAACATGACAGAGTTTAAATTACATGGCTGGCAATGTTTTACTCAGGCCGTGTAACATAGCCAAGTATAACATTGTGTTGTTCAGAGTAGTGGTTCCCAACCAGGGATACTAGGATCCCTTTGGGTACTTGGCCTATCCACAGGGGATACTAGAAAAGACTCACTGGTAAAACGCACAACGGGGTAACGTTACTTCTGGGCAGTTGGTGGTACCCTAACCGAAAAAGATTGAGAACCAATCGTTTAGGGTGGCTTCTGTTCAGGATTCACTTCCTGTCTGTCAATAAGTAAGTAGACCTACCAAACGTTAACTACCTTCCTTGCAATCCATGAATGTTACATATTGAACCAAACCAATGTTAGGTAACGTTAGTTACTGATAATGATTCAGCAATCACATTAAATAGCCAAGAACTTTGGCTAAATATAGATCAACAAGAAGCCACTTACCTTAGAATACTCCTGGGCCAATTTGGTGTATTTGGATTGCAGGTCTGCAGCCATTGCTTTGGAAAAATAGATAGCGCTAGATAGAAAACCAATACAGTACGTATAGTAGCTAGATGAATAACGTTATTAGTCTAACGTTAAATGACAGTTGGTGCCTGTGACTGAAAAACAGTACCGTGTAGGAAAGGTTGGCTAGCTACCTAACGTTAATCATCTTATTGAGAGGTAAAGCCGGATGTTATTAGGCTAGCTAACGTTAGCCACCTCGCCAG